>NC_034200.2:43943355-44090855 GCF_002021735.2 Oncorhynchus kisutch | reverse complement strand
AGGGGGACAAAGTGAAGGAGGAGAAACAGGGGGACAGAGTGAAGGAGGAGAAACAGGGGGACAGAGTGCAGGAGGAGAGACAGGGGACAGAGTGAAGGAGGAGAAACAGGGGGACAGAGTGAAGGAGGAGAAACATGGGGACAGAGTGAAGGAGGAGAAACATGGGGACAGAGTGAAGGAGGAGAGACAGGGGGACAGAGTGAAGGAGGAGAGACATGGGGACCGAGTGAAGGAGGAGAGACAGGGGACATAGTGAAGGAAGAGAGACAGGGGGACAGAGTGAAGGAGGAGAAACAGGGGGACAGAGTGAAGGAGGAGAAACATGGGGACAGAGTGAAGGAGGAGAGACATGGGGACAGAGTGAAGGAGGAGAGACATGGGACAGAGTGAAGGAGGAGAAACAGGGGGACAGAGTGAAGGAGGAGAGACATGGGGACCGAGTGAAGGAGGAGAGACAGGGGACAGAGTGAAGGAAGAGAGACAGGGGGACAGAGTGAAGGAGGAGAAACAGGGGGACAGAGTGAAGGAGGAGAAACAGGGGGACAGAGTGAAGGAGGAGAAACATGGGGACAGAGTCAGAACAGACTGGGAGGAGAGACTACTGTATAGCTCTGGAGAGGAGACGGTCTAGATCAGAACAGTGTAGCATGGGAATGCTGGGCAATGACGAATACTCACTGGGGAACTTGTGCTCGTGGCTGATGTCCAGGAGACGCTTCAGACCTGTCAATCAACAACATCACCAAAAACATTGGTGACGACCATGACTGTCAGCATCTCTTTCACACTCCACCCCCTCCCTCTAATTTTAACACCTCCACTCCTTTCCCGCTCCTTAACCCCCTCCCTCTAATTTTCCCTCCTCTTCTCCCTACCCCTCCCTCTAATTTTAACACCTCCACTCCCTTCCCGCTCCTTACCCCCTCCCTCTAATTTTCCCTCCTCTTCTCCCTACCCTTCCCTCTAATTTTAACACCTCCACTCCCTTCCGCTCCTTACCCCTCCCTCTAATTTTCCCTCCATCTCCTTACCCCCTCCCTCTAATTTTCCCTCCCTCTCCTTGCCCCCTCCCTCTAATTTTCCCTCCTCCTCTCCTTGCACCCTCCCTCTAATTTCCCTCCTCCTCTCCTTGCCCCCTCCCTCTAATTTTAACACCTCCACTCCCTCCTCCTCTCCTTACCCCATCCCTCTAATTTTAACTCCTCCACTCCCTCCTCCTCTCCTTGTCCCCTCCCTCTAATTGTCCCACCTCCACTCACCCCTCCTCTCCTTACCCCCTCCCACTAATTTTCACACCTCCACTCACCCCTCCTCTCCTTACCCCCTCCCACTAATTTTCACACCTCCACTCACCCCTCCTCTCCTTACCCCCTCCCACTAATTTTCACACCTCCACTCCCTCCTCCTCTCCTTGTCCCCTCCCTCTAATTTTCCCACCTCCACTCACCCCTCCTCTCCTTACCCCCTCCCACTAATTTTCCCACCTCCACTCACCCCTCCTCTCCTTGCCCCCTCCCTCTAATTTCACACCTCCACTCACCCCTCCTCTCCTTACCCCCTCCCACTAATTTTCACACCTCCACTCCCTCCTCCTCTCCTTGTCCCCTCCCTCTAATTTTCCCACCTCCACTCACCCCTCCTCTCCTTACCCCCTCCCACAAATTTTCACACCTCCACTCACCCCTCCTCTCCTTGTCCCCCTCCCTCTAATTTTCACACCTCCACTCACCTCTCCTCTCCTTACCCCCTCCCACAAATTTTCACACCTCCACTCCCTCCTCCTCTCCTTGTCCCCTCCCTCTAATTTTCCCACCTCCACTCACCCCTCCTCTCCTTACCCCCTCCCACTAATTTTCACACCTCCACTCCCTCCTCCTCTCCTTGTCCCCTCCCTCTAATTTTCACACCTCCACTCACCCCTCCTCTCCTTACCCCCTCCCACTAATTTTCACACCATACCAAACACAATCCTTTATTGTCATTTCCCTCCTGTTTCTTCCTCTCTGACACACCAACAGACAGGAACGAGGTCATAATCGTGAGACGACGGATTATTGTGTCCAGTCAGGGATTACATCATTGGTTTTCCCATCTGTTTTCTACAGATGTTTATTTCCTTCTCCACAATAAGAACGACTTTCAATCTGCATATACTGTAGGTGATGAGGAAATGAAACCTCTATCTGCACGTCACTAAGAGCTAATGTGATGCAGCTGTTAGTAACCGGACCATGAAGAGAATACATCACTCAGAAAGCTTAACCTTCCCCTACTCACTCCCCAAACCCTTGCCTCCTCCTTCCAAATATCTGAGGTCACTCAGACCTGATTATATGTTATCTGAGACAGCCAGGAGAGGACCTCCTCAGAATGTTTCTGACACAATTCCAATCCTAACCCCATTCATAGCCCCCTACTCCTAGAAACTAATGTAGAACAGCGAAATGGGACAGGGACTCACCAGCCTCCGTTAGAGTGTAGCTGGCTGAGACTCCAACAGTGTTGGTAACCTCACAGGAGAAGATACCAAGGTCCTCCAGACTGGGAGCATTAAAGATTGCTCTGGACCTGAGGAGACAGCATAACAATGAACTAACACAGAGAGCAGAAACAGACTGGAGCACCAGGCAACGGGACACACAGAACCTACTTTCCCCCTCTGTGACCATGGTATTGAAACAGAACTTACTTACCTTACCACCTCTGTGACCATGGTATTGAAACAGAACTTACTTACCTTACCACCTCTGTGACCATGGTATAGAAACATATCTTACTTTCCCCCTCTGTGACCATGGTAGAGAAACATATATTATTTTCCCCCTCTGTGACCATGGTAGAGAAACATATCTTATTTTCTCCCCCTCTGTGACCATGGTATAGAAACAGAACTTACTTGCCCCCCTCTGTGACCATGGTATAGAAACAGAACTTACTTTCCCCCTCTGTGACCATGGTAGAGAAAACATATCTTATTTTCCCCCTCTGTGACCATGGTAGAGAACATATCTTATTTTCCCCCTCTGTACCATGGTAGAGAAACATATCTTATTTTCCTCCCCCTCTGTGACCATGGTATAGAAACAGAACTTACTTGCCCCCCTCTGTGACCATGGTATAGAAACAGAACTTACTTGCCCCCCTCTGTGACCATGGTATAGAAACAGAACTTACTTGCCCCCCTCTGTGACCATGGTATAGAAACAGAACTTACTTGCCCCCCTCTGTGACCATGGTATAGAAACAGAACTTACTTGCCCCCCTCTGTGACGATGGTGAGTCTGGAGGTGTCTGTCAGAGTCTTGTAGTTCTTAGACCAGATGAACTCTGACCCCTCGGCCATCTCAGAACACTCAAAGATCATGGAGATCACACCATCATCATCCACATCCAGTATTATCTCATGTGTACCTGTGGGGTAATGTTACATAGAGGAGAGAAACGGAGAAGGAGAAGAGATTGATTTTAAAAATACCTTTATTAACCAATAGTTACATCAATAAAAGCACCGGACCTAGAATATTAGAACCAAGCCCTCCTCATTGTTCACTCTACATAGAAGTCACGAGTGACGAGAGATGGACGGAGAGAGAGACAGGACAACAGAACAGCCAGACAGACCGGCCAGACAGACAGACAGAGACAGACAGACAGACGACAGAGGGGACAGCCCAGGACAGACAGACAGACAGACATGACAGACAAGACAGCCAGCCAGACAGACAGACAGACAGACAGACAGACAGACAGACAGACAGACAGACCGACAGACAGAACAGACAGACAGACATAGACGAAGCACAGACGACAGACAGACAGATCAGACAGACGACAAGACAGACAGACAGACAGACAGACAGACAGGACAGAACAGACAGACCAGACGAGACAGGCCAGACAGACAGACAGACCGACAGACAGACAGACAGACAGCCAGACAGACACAGGCAGGAACAGACAGACAGACAGACGACACGACAGACAGACAGACAGACAGACAGACCCGACAGACAGAACCAGGACAGACAGACAGACAGACCATACAGACCGACAGACAGGACAGACAGACCGACAGACAGACAGACAGAACAGACAAGACGACACGACAGACAGGACCAGACAGAACAGGACAGGAACAGACAGACAGACATGACAGAACAGCCATACAGACAGACAGACAGACGACAGACAGACAGACCGGACAGACCGACAGACAAGAGACAAGGACAGGACAGAACAGACAGTGACAGGCCAGACAGACAGACAGACAGACACAGACCGACAGACAGCCAGACAGACAGACAGACAGACAGACAGACAGACCAGACCGACAGACAGACAGACAGACAGACAGACAGACAGACAGACAGACAGACAGACAGACAGACAGACAGACAGACAGACAGACAGACAGACAGACAGACAGACAGACAGACAGACAGACAGACAGACAGACAGACAGACAGACAGACAGACAGACAGACAGACAGACAGACAGACAGACAGACAGACAGACAGACAGACAGACAGACAGACAGACAGACAGACAGACAGACAGACAGACAGACAGACAGACAGACAGACAGACAGACAGACAGACAGACAGACAGACAGACAGACAGACAGACAGACAGACAGACAGACAGACAGACAGACAGACAGACAGACAGACAGACAGACAGACAGACAGACAGACAGACAGACAGACAGACAGACAGACAGACAGACAGACAGACAGACAGACAGACAGACAGACAGACAGACAGACAGACAGACAGACAGACAGACAGACAGACAGACAGACAGACAGACAGACAGACAGACAGACAGACAGACAGACAGACAGACAGACAGACAGACAGACAGACAGACAGACAGACAGACAGACAGACAGACAGACAGACAGACAGACAGACAGACAGACAGACAGACAGACAGACAGACAGACAGACAGACAGACAGACAGACAGACAGACAGACAGACAGACAGACAGACAGACAGACAGACAGACAGACAGACAGACAGACAGACAGACAGACAGACAGACAGACAGACAGACAGACAGACAGACAGACAGACAGACAGACAGACAGACAGACAGACAGACAGACAGACAGACAGACAGACAGACAGACAGACAGACAGACAGACAGACAGACAGACAGACAGACAGACAGACAGACAGACAGACAGACAGACAGACAGACAGACAGACAGACAGACAGACAGACAGACAGACAGACAGACAGACAGACAGACAGACAGACAGACAGACAGACAGACAGACAGACAGACAGACAGACAGACAGACAGACAGACAGACAGACAGACAGACAGACAGACAGACAGACAGACAGACAGACAGACAGACAGACAGACAGACAGACAGACAGACAGACAGACAGACAGACAGACAGACAGACAGACAGACAGACAGACAGACAGACAGACAGACAGACAGACAGACAGTACTACTGTACACACCAGGCATGGTTAGAGCCAGAACAGGTCCTAACACAGCAGAAGTCTTTCCCACTCCAGCCAGGTTCTGAGCACGCACCCTGAACACATAGGACCTGCCTGCAATCAGACCATTGACCTGGAGAACACACACAAGGAGGGAGAGGAACAACACACATTGCTGTTAGCTAACACACTACAACTCCACTATCTGACTTTCCAGGAAGCCATCAGGTGGCTTTGTCCTAAACTACTTGGAATCGATGGAACGCTAACCTTGGTGGCCTTCCCAAGGACCACTATAGAATGCTGACAGGTATGGGTATAGACAGGGTCCTCTATGGCAGATATTTGGACACATCCTAACCTTCATGTACTTCAGCTTGGTGGCCTTCTCATGTACTCCCTTCCAGTCCTCCCCTGCCACGGCCTCCTTGATGTCCACATAGAAGCCGTTGACAGGAGTACGGCCATCGAAGGTAGGAGGTTCCCACAGCAACACCAGGGAACTGTCACGCACCTCTAACACATGGAGATCATGAGGAGCACCTGGAGAGACAGACAGGTAGAGAGAGCGACCATGGGGAGCACCGGGAGAGACAGACAGGTAGAGGTTACTGTACTGTACATCCGTTCCTAAGTCTGACCATGTAACTTGACCAGAGGTTTGGGGTCAATTCCAATAAGAACTGTAACCGAATTTCAGCGTTCCTAATCGAAAGGCATTGAAGATAATTCGAATTTTGGTGTACTTCTTGAATTGTAATTGACCCCAACCCTGCTTGACCAGGAAAACCTTCTAGTTCTGATCCTGTGAGGAATTGTTCTGTGGTAGGGTAGAAGCGTACGTGGCTTAAAGATTGTTCATTTTTTACACTCCAGGGATAGGGTATAGGTTAAAGTTTATAGGATATAGGGTAGTGTAAGGTTAGGGTATAGGGTAAGGTTAGGGTAAGGTTAGTGTATAGGTTAAGGTTAGTGTATAGGGTAAGGTTAGGGTATAGGGTAAGGTTAGTGTATAGGTTAAGGTTAGGGTATAGGGTAAGGTTAGGGTATAGGGTAAGGTTAGGGTATAGGGTAAGGTTAGGGTAAGGTTAGGGTAAGGTTAGGGTATAGGATATAGGGTAGTGTAAGGTTAGGGTATAGGGTAAGGTTAGGGTATAGGGTAAGGTTAGGGTATAGGATAGTGTACGGTTAGGGTATAGGGTAAGGCTAGGGTATAGGGTAAGGCTAGGGTATAGGGTAAGGTTAGGGTATAGGGTAAGGTTAGGGTATAGGGTAAGGTTAGGGTAAGGTTAGGGTAGAGGATATAGGGTAGTGTAAGGTTAGGGTATAGGATATAGGGTAGTGTAAGGTTAGGGTATAGGATATAGGGTAGTGTAAGGTTAGGGTATAGGTTAAGGTTAGGGTAAGGTTAGGGTATAGGGTAAGGTTAGTGTATAGGGTAAGGTAAGGGTAAGGTTAGGGTATAGGGTAAGGTTAGGGTATAGGGTAAGGTTAGGGTATAGGATATAGGGTAGTGTAAGGTTAGGGTATAGGATATAGGGTAGTGTTAGGTTAGGGTAGAGGTTAAGGTTAGGGTAAGGTTAGTGTATAGGGTAAGGTTAGTGTATAGGGTAAGGTTAGGGTATAGGGTAAGGTTAGGGTATAGGGTAGTGTAAGGTTAGGGTATAGGGTAAGGCTAGGGTATAGGGTAAGGCTAGGGTATAGGGTAAGGTTAGGGTAAGGTTAGGGTATAGGGTAAGGGTAGGGTAAGGTTAGGGTAGAGGATATAGGGTAGTGTAAGGTTAGGGTATAGGATATAGGGTAGTGTAAGGTTAGGGTATAGGGTAAGGTTAGTGTATAGGGTAAGGTTAGGGTATAGGGTAAGGTTAGGGTAAGCTTAGGGTAAGGGTAAGGTTAGGGTATAGGTACGGTTAGGGTTCAGGTAAGGTTAGGTATAGGATATAGGGTAGTGTAAGGTTAGGGTATAGGATATAGGGTAGTGTAGGTTAGGGTATAGGTTAAGGTTAGGGTAAGGTTAGTGCATAGGGTAAGGTTAGTGTATAGGGTAAGGTTAGGGTATAGGGTAAGGTTAGTTTATAGGGTAAGGTTAGGGTATAGGGTAAGGTTAGGGTAAGGTTAGGGTAAGGGTAAGGGTAAGGGTAAGGTTAGGGTATAGGGTAAGGTTAGGGTATAGGGTAAGGTTAGGGTATAGGATATAGGGTAGTGTAAGGTTAGGGTATAGGATATAGGGTAGTGTAAGGTTAGGGTATCGGTTAAGGTTAGGGTAAGGTTAGTGTATAGGGTAAGGTTAGTGTATAGGGTAAGGTTAGGGTATAGGGTAAGGTTAGTTTATAGGGTAAGGTGTAGGGTATTAGGTAGGTAAGGTTAGGTTATAGGGCTAAGGTTAGGGTATAGGGTAAGGTTAGGGTATAGGGTAAGGTTAGGGTATAGGGTAAGGTTAGGGTAAGGTTGGGTATAGGGTAAGGTTTAGGGTTAAGGTTAGTGTATGCGTAAGGTTTCGGGTATAGGGTAAGGTTAGGGTATAGGGTAGTGTAAGGCTAGGGTATAGGGTAAGGCTAGGGTATAGGGTAAGGCTAGGGTATAGGGTAAGGTTAGGGTAAGGTTAGGGTATATAGGGTAAGGTAGGGTAGGTTAGGGTATAGGATATAGGTAGTGTAAGGTTAGGGTATAGGATATAGGGTAGTGTTAGGGTATAGGGTATAGGTTAAGGTTAGGGTAAGGTTAGTGTATAGGGTAAGGTTCGTGTATACCGTAAGGTTAGGGTATAGGGTAAGGTTAGTTTATAGGGTAAGGTTAGGGTATAGGGTAAGGTTAGGGTATAGGGTAAGGTTAGGGTATAGGGTAAGGTTTAGGGTAAGGTTAGGGTAAGGGTTAAGGTTTAGGGTATAGGGTAAGGTTAGGGTATAGGGTAAGGTTAGGTATAGGATATAGGTGTGTAGGTTAGGGTATAGGATATAGGGTAGTGTAAGGTTAGGTATAGGTTAAGGTTAGGGTAAGGTTAGTTGTATAGGTAGTTAGTGTATAGGGTAAGGTTAGTGTATAGGGTAAGGTTAGGGTATAGGGTAAGGTTAGTTTATAGGTAAGGTTAGGGTATAGGGTAAGGTTTAGGGTAAGGTTCGGGTATACCGGTAAGGTTAGGGTATGGGTAAGGTTTAGGGTAAGGTTAGGGTATAGGGTAAGGTTAGGGTAAAGGGTAAGGTAGGGTAAGGTTAGTGTATAGGGTAAGGTTAGTGTATAGGGTAAGGTTAGGGTATAGGGTAAGGTTAGGGTATAGGGTAGTGTAAGGTTAGGGTATAGGGTAAGGCTAGGGTATAGGGTAAGGCTAGGGTATAGGGTAAGGTTAGGGTAAGGTTAGGGTATAGGGTAAGGGTAGGGTAAGGTTAGGGTAGAGGATATAAGGGTAGTGTAAGGTTAGGGTATGGGATATAGGGGAGTGTAAGGTTAGGGTATAGGTTAAGGTTAGGGTAAGGTTAGGGTATAGGGTTAAGGTTAGTGTATAGGGTAAGGTTAGGGTATAGGGTAAGGTTAGGGTAGGTTGGGGTAAGGGTAAGGGTAAGGGTAAGGTTAGGGTATAGGGTAAGGTTAGGGTATAGGGTAAGGTTAGGGTATAGGATATAGGGTAGTGTAAGGTTAGGTTAGGGTATAGGATATAGGGTAGTGTAAGGTTAGGGTATAGGTTAAGGTTAGGGTAAGGTAAGGTTAGTGTATAGGGTAAGGTTAGTGTATAGGGTAAGGTTAGGGTATAGGGTAAGGTTAGTTATAGGGTAAGGTTAGGGTATAGGGTAAGGTTAGGGTAAGGGTAAGGTTAGGGTATAGGGTAAGGTTAGGGTATAGGGTAAGGTTAGGGTATAGGATATAGGGTAGTGTAAGGTTAGGGTATAGGATATAGGGTAGTGTAAGGTTAGGGTATAGGTTAAGGTTAGGGTAAGGTTAGTGTATAGGGTAAGGTTAGTGTATAGGGTAAGGTTAGGGTATAGGGTAAGGTTAGTTTATAGGGTAAGGTTAGGGTATAGGGTAAGGTTAGGGTAAGGTTAGGGCTATACGTAAGGTTAGGGTATAGGGTAAGGTTAGGGTATAGGGTAAGGTTAGGGTAAGGTGTAGGGTATAGGGTAAGGTTAGGGTATAGGGTAAGGTTAGGGTAAGGTTAGTGTATAGGGTAAGGTTAGTGTATAGGGTAAGGTTAGGGTATAGGGTAAGGTTAGGGTATAGGGTAAGGTTAGTGTATAGGGTAAGGTTAGTGTATAGTAGGGTAAGGTTAGGATAAAGGGTAACGTTAGGGTATAGGATATAGGGTAGTGTAAGGTTAGGGTATGGGTAAGGTTAGGGTATAGGGTAAGGTTAGGGTATAGGGTTAGTGTATAGGGTAAGGTTAGGGTATAGGGTAAGCTTAGGGTATAGGGTTAGGGTATAGGGTAAGGTTAGGGTAAGGTTGGTGTATAGGGTAAGGTTAGTGTATAGGGTAGGTTAGGGTATAGGGTTAAGGTTAGGGTATAGGGTAAGGTTAGGGTATAGGATATAGGGTAGTGTAAGGTTAAGGTATAGGGTAAGGTTAGGGTATAGGGTAAGGTTAGGGTAAAGTTAGGGTATAGGGTAAGGTTAGGGTTATAGGGTAAGGTTAGTGTATAGGGTAAGGTTAGGGTATAGGGTAAGGTTAGGGTAAGGTTAGGGTATAGGGTAAGGTTAGGGTATATGGTTAGTGTATAGGGTAAGATTAGTGTATAGGGTAAGGTTAGCGTATAGGTAAGGGTACCTGGTTTAGCAATGGTCCATTCTTTACACTCTAGAGCTGCGCTGGGCAGAGAGGCCTCGCTGACCCCGGCCATGTTGATGGCTCGCACTTGGAACTGGTAGAACAAGTTCTCCTTCAGGTTCTCTGCCTGGACACACATAGCACACCCAGGAAGGACACACCCAGGAAGGACACACATAGTACACCCAGGAAGGACACACCCAGGAAGGACACACCCAGGAAGGACACGCCCAGAAAGGACACACCCAGGAAGGACACACATAGCACACCCAGCAAGGACACACATAGCAAACCCAGGAAGGACACACCCAGGAAGGACACACATAGCACACCCAGGAAGGACACACATAGCACACCCAGGAAGGACACACCCAGGAAGGACATGCATAGCACATCCAGGAAGGACACACCCAGGAAGGACACACCATAGCACACCCAGGAAGGACACACCCAGGAAGGACATGCATAGCACATCCAGGAAGGACACACCCAGGAAGGACACACATAGCACACCCAGGAAGAACACACCCAGGAAGGACACACATAGCACACCCAGGAAGGACACACCCAGGAAGGACACACATAGCACACCCCAGGAAGGACACGCCCAGGAAGAACACACATAGCACACCCAGTAAGGACACACCCAGGAAGGACACACCCAGGAGGGACATACATAGCACACCCAGGAAGGACACACAGAGCACACCCAGGAAGGACACACATAGCACACCCAGGAAGGACACACAGAGCACACCCAGGAAGGACACACAGAGCACACCCAGGAAGGACACACAGAGCACACCCAGGAAGGACACACAGAGCACACACAGGAAGGACACACAGAGCACACCCAGGAAGGACACACAGAGCACACCCAGGAAGGTTAGAGGCTTTATCAACGCAACCCTACAGCTTTAATAACACACTACTACCCCATCGCTGTAATAGTGCAATGTATCAATCCATCAATTTAGAACAAAAACATTTGTTTGGCCAGAGCCAAAAGAAGAGTACTTCATTGTTAATTCTATGCCATTTGCCATTTGTCTTAAAATGCCTTACCTTATAGGAAGTACAGGTGACAGCCTTGGGGTTGAGTTCATGCCACTGGTCCTCCAACTCCACCCTTTACTGTCCTGTAGTCCACAAAGTATCCTCTGATGTCAGCTCCCCCGGTCACCGCCGGCTCCCTCCAGGCTAACACCATGTAGTCACGAGCTGCCTCCATCAGGTGGACTCCACTAGGGACATCAGGGATGGCTGGGGGGGGGGGGGGGGGGTACCTCAGGTTAACAGGGAGGGTGGACAGGGAGGGGAGGATGGGACAGGGTGGATGGGACAGGGAGAGGAGGATGGGACAGGGCGGGTGGGACAGGGAGGGGAGGATGGGACAGGGATGGGAGGATGGGACAGGGAGGGTGGGACAGGGAGGGGAGGATGGGACAGGGAGGATGGGACAGGGAGGATGTGACAGGGAGAATGGGATAGGGAGGGGAGGATGGGACAGGGAGGGGAGGATGGGACAGGTAGGATGGGACAGGGAGGATGGGACAGGGAGGGGAGGATGGGACGGGGAGGATGGGACAGGGAGGGGGGGTGGGACAAGGAGGATGGGACAGGGAGGAGAGGATGGGACAGGGAGGATGGGACAGGGAGGGGAGGATGGGACAGGGCGGATGGGACAGGGAGGTGAGGATGGGACAGGGAGGGGAGGATGGGACAGGGATGATGGGACAGGGAGGGGGGGGTGGGACAAGGAGGGTGGGACAGGGAGGAGAGGATGGGACAGGGATGATGGGACAGGGAGGGGAGGATGGGACAGGGAGGGGAGGATGGGACAGGGAGGGTGGGACAGGGAGGGGAGGATGGGACAGGGAGGGGAGGATGGGACAGGGAGGGTGGGACAGGGAGGGGAGGATGGGACAGGGAGGATGGGACAGGGAGGGGAGGATGGGACAGGGAGGGGAGGATGGGACAGGTAGGATGGGACAGGGAGGATGGGACAGGGAGGGGAGGATGGGACGGGGAGGATGGGACAGGGAGGGGGGGGTGGGACAAGGAGGATGGGACAGGGAGGAGAGGACAGGGAGGGAGGATGGGACAGGGCGGATGGGACAGGGAGGGGAGGATGGGACAGGGCGGATGGGACAGGGAGGTGAGGATGGGACAGGGAGGGGAGGATGGGACAGGGATGATGGGACAGGGAGGGGGGGTGGGACAAGGAGGGTGGGACAGGGAGGAGAGGATGGGACAGGGATGATGGGACAGGGAGGGAAGGATGGGACAGGGCAGATGGGACAGGGAGGGGGAGGATGGGACAAGGCGGATGGCACAGGGAGGGGAGGATGGGACAGGTAGGATGGGACAGGGAGGATGGGACAGGGAGGGGAGGATGCGACAGAGAGGGGAGGATGGGACAGGTAGGATGGGACAGGGAGGGTGAGGATGGGACAGGGAGAATGGGACAGGGAGGGGAGGATGGGACAGGGAGGGGAGGATGGGACAGGTAGGATGGGACAGGGAGGATGGGACAGGGAGGGGAGGATGGGACAGGGCGGATGGGACAGGGAGGGGAGGATGGGACAGGGAGGGGAGGATGGGACAGGGAGGATGGGACAGGGATGGGAGGATGGGACAGGGAAGATGGCTTTGGCTTTTGAGGAATTGTCTTATATACAGTGAGAAATACATCCTACAGTTCTGGACAAACATAGAGCTGAGAAATTGTCTTATATACAGTGAGAAATACATGCTAAAGATCTGGACTAACAGAGCTGAGGAATACAGTGAGAAATAGCAGCGTACTGTTAAAAGCAACAACTGAAACCCCCCAAGATCTTCACCTCATATTCCTTCTTTGTTATATTGCAATCTATACAGTAAACCCAGTTCTGTAAAGTCTTACCGATGCCAGCCTTGACGACCACGGCCTCCGACTCCAAAGAGCTGTGACTGTACCCTGCTGCGTTCACCGCCTTCACACGGAACACACACGACTCTCCTGTGTTCAGACCGTGGCACACAAACCTGTTGGGACAGGAATACGTATGGTTATTGATTTGGATTATTGAATGAATGACAGATTTTTTTATAGATTTTTGAATGAAAAAAATGAATGAATTAATGGATGGATGAATTAATGAAGGAAATATTGGATGAAAGGAAGATTTAATGCATGAAAAAATGAATAAATGGTTGATTGGGTGATTGATTGAATTGCTATAATGTAACGTACCTGGTTCCTTTAACAGGCTTGTTGTTTGCGGGTGTCCAGACATCACTGCCCGCCACAGTATAGTTGATGTAATATCCCACCAGGTGTTTTACATCCTTAGACGCCCCCCAGGAAACAACGACTGATGTATCTGTGTTCCTAGTGGCTACGGCTGGGCCGGGGGCCGCAGGCAGGTCTGAGAGCGAGGGAGATGGGGGGAGCAGAGTACAGTAGTCCAGTATATATAGCAATATGTCTTTATCTCTCTACTCACCCAGCATGTCTCCTACAGTGATATCTCCAGTAGCAGAGGAGAGCTCAGACATCCCAGCAGAGTTGCTGTATATATCTACAGTATATCTCTCTATAGTCCAGCATATATCTCAATATGTCTTTATCTCTCTACTCACCCAGCATGTCTCCTACAGTGATATCTCCAGTAGCAGAGGAGGCCTCAGACATCCCAGCAGAGTTACAGCAGCGGACTCTGAAGCTGTAGCTCTTCCCCTCTGCCAGATCAAACAGCGCGAAGCGAGGAGACTTGACGGGCATCCCTGTGTTGGCCCTCTGCCAGCACTCACTACCAGCAACACACTGGCAAAATAAACACCCAGGACTGGTCAACACCGGCATACAGGCTCATCAAAAACAACTCTAAGGCTAACGCCCTGCAGCACTCACATCTGTAATCATGAAATGCTTTGAAAGGCTTGTTATGGCACACATCAGCTCCATCATCCCAGAATCTAGGACTTAACACTCCTGGACTTCCTGACAGGTACCCCAGGTGGTGAGGGTAGGCAACAACATATCCACCATGCTGACCATCAACACTGGGGCCCCTCAGGGGTGTGTGCTTAATCCACTCCTATACTCCCTGTTCACCCATGCACGACTCCAAGAATACCATCAGGTTTGCACGACTCAGTCACACAAACACACACACACTTAATTTGCTCACACACACATAATGTGCACACACATTCATACTGACTCGACACCAAGGGTTCCCAAACTGTTTTGACCCACAACCCCATTTTGATATCTGTAAATTCTCACGACCCCAACCATGTGAAAATAAATTATGTCCTTAAAAACCTCTTTGGGATAGGGTGCAGCATTTTCACTTTTGGATAAATAGCGTGCCCAATTTCAACTCCTGGTACTCATCCCCAGAATATAAGATATGCATATTATTAGTAGATGTGGATAGAAAACACTCTGACGTTTCTAAAACCGTTTGAATCATGTCTGTGAGTATAACAGAATTTATGTAGCAGGCAAAACCTCGAGGACAAACCATTCAGATTATTTATTTTTTGAGGTCATTGGGAAACCAACATTCTAAGGGACTTGTTTCCAGTTCCTACCGCTTCCACTGGATATCACCAGTCTTGGAAATTGGTTGAGGTTATTCCTTTGTGTAATGAAGAAGTACGGCCATCTTGAATGACTGTCACGTTATGTGTACTGTTTGAGAGTTGCGCAAGACCAGAAAAGTAGCGTTAGTTTGTTGTCGTCCTGTATTGAAAACAGATAGACCCGTCTTCATTTTGATCGATTATTAACATTTAAAAATACCTAAAGAATTACAAAAGTAGTTTGAAATGTTTTGGCAAAGTTTACAGGTAACCTTTGAGATATTTTGTAGTGACGTTGCCCAAATTTGAAGCTGTGTTTTTCTGGATCAAACACGCCAAATAAATGGACATTTTGGATAGATATCGACGGAATTAATCGAACAAAAATACCTTTTGTGATGTTTATGGGACATATTGGAGTGCCAACAAAAGAAGCTCATCAAAGGTAAGGCATGATTTATATTTTATTTCTGCGTTTTGTGTAGTGCCTGCAGGGTTGAAATATGCTACTCTCTTTGTTTACTGTTGTGCTATCATCAGATAATAGCATCTTATGCTTTTGCCGAAAAGCCCTTTTAAAATCTGACATGTTGTCTGGATTCACAACGAGTGTAGCTTTAATTTGGTATCTTACATGTGTGATTTAATGAAAGTAACATTTTTATAGTATTTTATTTGAATTTGGCACTCTACATTTCCCTGGCCATTGGCCAAGTGGGACGCAAGCGTCCCGCCTATCCCAGAGAGGTTTTTAACAGTCAATGTTTACTTGTTTATTTGGGTCTATGGCAGTCAATTGAAAAACATTCTAACAGTATTTCTGATTGTCTTCTCAACTCACCATCACATACTTTTAATGTGGGGCTATGACAGTCAATTGCAAATCTCTTATCTGACCACCACCAATGAGAAGGGTGTGCATGTTGCATCAGAGCTTTTCAAAGTCAGGGGCATGGTTGTCAATGTGCACCTCATCTCTGCCGTCACATCGAACCTGGATCGATATTTGGGATTAATGCAGACGAGAGCACTGAATCCAGTTTCAAAAATACAAGGTCCAATCATGACATCAGGGATCTTCAGGTCAGAGATCTAGAAATAGGCCCAAGTTGGAATTCCAATTTAGGTGACCGATTCTTCCCAGTTGGAGCTCGTTTTCTTTTCAAAATTCCAAGTTGGGTGACCAATTCTTCCCAGTCGGAGCTCGTTTTTTCATAATTCCAAGTTGGGTGACCGATTCTTCTCAGTTGGAGCTCGTTTTTTTTACAAAATTCCAAGTCGAGGGACCGATTCTTCCCAGTCGGAGCTTGTTTTTGCATAATTCCAAGTGCTTTCTTTAATTAAAAAATCATCATGAACACATACGACGCTGCGTTTTGGTCTGCTCCTTACAACGATCGTGACAGTCACGTTCTGACCCTAGTTCTTGTGTTATTTGTTTGTTTTAGTTGGTCAGGACGTGAGTTAGGTGGGCATTCTATGTTCTGTGTTTCTAGGTTGCTTTTCTGTGTTCGTCCTAGTATGGTTCTCAATCAGAGGCAGGTGTCGTTAGTTGTCTCTGATTGAGAATCATACTTAGGTAGCCTGGGTTTCAATGTTGTTTTGTGGGTGATGGTTTCCGTGTCTGTGTTTATTCGCCACTTGGTACTGTTTCGGTTTGTTCACATTTATTGTTTTTGTATTCATAGTGTTCAGTTTATGTTTTTTAAATAAACAACCATGGACACTTAACACGCTGCGCATTGGTCCTCCGATCCTTCTCGCTTCTCCTCCTCAGATGAAGAGGAGGAGGAAAACCCTTACATTCTCCCCTGACACATAGACATCTGGCTCTGTAGCATCTGTTGCCCTCTTTGTGAAGAACATGCAGACATTTTTTTTTCACATTGAGATGCAAACACGAGTCACTGAGCCACTTTGTAACCTGGACCATTACAGTAGTGAGTTCTTGTGTAGCTTGTTGTTTGCTCTTTGCATGCACATATATCACTGTATCATCTGCATACATTTGAACTTCAGACCCAGTACAGACAGAAGGCAGATCATTAAGATTGGGCAGGAACACAAGCAATGAGTTATTGCTTTTATGCTTCTTGGTTTATGAAGAATGTATGCATTTTCTACATGTGAATGAATGTTCGCAAATCTTGTAATTTTCTTTTAAGTTGAGAGGATTCTCAAAATGGAGGAATGTGAGAGCTACATTTCAAGATTGTTATAATACTTTTATTGCATCAAATGGTTGTTTTATGCAACAGAATAGAGGATTCGTATAACTATTGTGTCTGTGTGAACTGAAAGTGGGCCTCTAACACTGACAGGAGATTTCCGATGTCTTTTGGGTGATAAAACCTAAAGAGATCGCTTTCCAGAGCATGAATTAAAGATTCTGTTCTATATGGTACCAGGGAGAGATGACCCCAGGGCCAGACCTTGGTCTCTACACAAAGATGTTTTTACAGCAGATACTCTCTGCTGTGAACTATAAGTATATTTAATACAAATCTTAACCTTGTGACCTATTCCATACATCTGTTGTTCATCATGTAGACTGAAAGGGGTGTATCGTGGCTATAAAATACCTTTGTACTTTTGTCTCGGGGCTCTCAACGAATCATCTGAGGGTGATTCATCGACGAGCCATCATTATCATAGAGCACTCAATCGATTCAATCTATGTGTGCATTGTATTGACCTGCTCCCTTATTAATAAGTGAATAAAGATTTAATATGCATAACTCTGACTTGTGTAATAAGTTTGTCTCTCCTCATTTGATAGTAAAGAAATTCACCACCACAAGATGATAACAACAGAGAGTAGCAGCGGTGTAAAAGAAGGGGGGGGGGGACAATGCAAATAATCTGGGTAGTCATTTGATTAAGTGTTCAGGAGTCTTATGGCTTGGAGGTTGAAGCTGTTTAGAAGCCTCATGGTGCTCCGGTACCGCTCTGTAGCAGAGAGAACAGTCTGTGACTAGGTTGGCTGGAGTCTTTGGTAATTTTTAGGGCTTCCTCTGACACTGCCTGGTATAGAGGTCCTGGATGGCAGGAAGCTTGGCCCCAGTGATGTACTGGGCCATTCGCACTACCCTCTGTAGTGCTTTGCGGTCGGAGCCCAAGCAGTTGCCATACCAGGCAGTGATGCAACCAGTCAGGATACTCTTGATGATGCAGCTGTAGAACCTTTTGAGGATCTGGGGGCCCATGCCAAACCTTTTCAGTCTCCTGAGGGTGTGTCTTGGTGTGCTTGGACCATGTTAGTTTGTTGGTGATGTGGACACCAAGGAACTTGAAGCTCTCAACCTGCTTCACTACATCCCTGTAGATGAGAATGGGGATGTGCTCAGCCTCTTTTTCCTGTGGTCCACAATCATCTCCTTTGTCTTGATCACGTTGAGGAAGAGGTTGTCCTGGCACCTGGTTGTTGTCCTGGCACCCGGCCAGGTCTCTGACCTCCTCCCTATAGGCTGTCTCATCGTTGTCGGTGATCAGGCCTACCACTATTGTGTCATCGGCAAACTTAATGATGGTGTTGGAGTCGTACCTGGCCGTGCAGTCATGAGTGAACAGGGAGTATAGGAGGGGACTGAGCATGCACCCCTGAGGGGCCCCTGTGTTGAGGATCAGCGTGGCGGGTGTGTTGTTACCTACCCTTACCAGTCCAGGATCCAGTGTCCCGTACAATGATCATATATGCTGCTGCTACTCTTTTTATCATACACTGAGTGTACAAAACATTAGAAACACCTCCCTAATATTGAGTTGTACCCTCTTTTGCCCTCAGAATAGCTCCAACTTGTCCCAAAGCATCCCACAGTCATTTCAAGTTGGCTGGATGTCTTTTGGGTGGTGGACCATTCTTGATACATAAGGGAAACTGTTGAGCGTGAAAAACCCAACAGCGTTGCAGTTCTTAACACGCACAAACCCGTGTGCCTGGCAGCTACTGCCATTCCCTGTTCTAAGGCACTTCAATCTTTTGTCTTGCCCATTCTCCCTCTGAATGGCACACATACACCATCCATGTCTCAAGGCTTAAAAATCTTGCTTCAACCTGTCTCTTCACCATCTACACTCATTGATATATATTTAACAGGTGACATAGGGGATCATATCTTTCACCTGGATTGACCTGGTCAGTCTGTCATGGAAAGAGCAGGTGTTCCTAATGTTTTGTACACCCAGTGTATATCCTAATGCCTAATTACCTTACCCCTTTACATATCTAACCCTACCACTCCAGTATCCCTGCATGTTGTAAAATGGTATTGGAACTTACCCTGTATATATCTACATACTTTAAATGTATGTTTTATAGTACTACTGATATTGATTACTGCATTGTTGGGTTTGAAGCTCACAAGAAAGGCATTTCAGTGTACTTGTGCACATGACAATAAAAAGTTGAAACAATCAACCCATCAACCAACCAATCAATCAATAAACCAATAAATGGATCAATCATTAAACCCATCAATCAATCAATCATCCTCTCACCTTCTCTACAAGGTACACAACCCCTTCATGACCTCTTTGAGCGGGCGGAGACCAGGCCAGAACCACGTAGTTCTTCGTTGCCTCGGTAACCACCAGGTCGGTGGGCTCACCTGGTACCACGCCCACTGAGGTGTCAACAAGGGTCAAGGGTCAGGATTATTGTAATTAACATAGTGGAGAGATCTAAAGATAACGTATTGAAAGTACAGATAAAGTGTAGAACTACTTGTCTAACCTGTAGCGTCTTCCTCAGTGAACTTGATCATTCCGGTGAAGGGAGCAGAGGGACCAGCTAAGATACACAGAGACAACAGGTTACAACAGCACGTTGGAACAGCACATTACAACAGCACGTTACAACAGCAGGTTACAACAGAAGGTTACAACAGCAGGTTACAACAGAAGGTTACAACAGCAGGTTACAACAGAAGGTTACAACAACACAAGGTTACAACAACACATTACAACAGAAGGTTACAACAGCACATTACAACAGCACGTTACAACAGCACATTACAACAGAAGGTTACAACAGCACATTACAACAGCACGTTACAACAGAAGGTTACAACAACACATTACAACAGCACGTTACAACAGAAGGTTACAACAACACATTACAACAGCACGTTACAACAGAAGGTTACAACAACACATTACAACAGCACGTTACAACAACACATTACAACAGAAGGTTACAACAGAAGGTTACAACAGAAGGTTACAACAGCACATTACAATTATTATTTGTTTCCCATTATTTTTATTTCTACTTTGCACATTCATCCATTGCAAATCTACCATTCCAGTGTTTTACTTGCTATTTTGTATTTACTTTGCCACCATGGCCTTTTTTTTGCCTTTACCTCCCTTATCTCACCTCATTTGCTCACATCGTATATAGACTTGTTTATACTGTATTATTGACTGTATGTTTGTTTTACTCCATGTGTAACTGTGTCGTTGTTTGTGTCGAACTGCTTTGCTTTATCTTGGCCAGGTCGCAATTGTAAATGAGAACTTGTTCTCAACTTGCCTACCTGGTTAAATAAAGGTAAAATAAATAAATACAAAACAACATCACGTTACAACAGAAGGTACCAACATCACAGTACAACAGAAGGTAACAACAGAAGGTAACAACAGAAGGTACCAACATCACAGTACAACAGAAGGTAACAACAGAAGGTTACAACATCACAGTACAACAGAAGGTAACAACAGAAGGTACCAACATCACAGTACAACAGAAGGTAACAACAGAAGGTTACAACATCACAGTACAACAGAAGGTAACAACAGAAGGTTACAACATCACGTTACAACAGAAGGTACCAACATCACAGTACAACAGAAGGTAACAACAGAAGGTAACAACAGAAGGTACCAACATCACATTACAACAGAAGGTAACAACAGAAGGTTACAACATCACAGTACAACAGAAGGTAACAACATCACGTTACAACAGAAGGTAACAACATCACAGTACAACAGAAGGTAACAACATCACGTTACAACAGAAGGTAACAACAGAAGGTAACAACATCACAGTACAACAGAAGGTTACAACAGAAGGTAACAACATCACAGTACAACAGAAGGTAACAACATCACAGTACAACAGACGGTAACAACATCACAGTACAACAGAAGGTAACAACATCACGTTACAACAGAAGGTAACAACAGAAGGTACCAACATCACAGTACAACAGAAGGTAACAACATCACGTTACAACAGAAGGTAACAACAGAAGGTAACAACATCACATTACAACAGAAGGTAACAACATCACATTACAACAGAAGGTAACAACAGAAGGTACCAACATCACAGTACAACAGAAGGTAACAACAGAAGGTACCAACATCACAGTACAACAGAAGGTTACA
Organism: Oncorhynchus kisutch; assembly: GCF_002021735.2. Taxonomy (NCBI): domain Eukaryota; kingdom Metazoa; phylum Chordata; class Actinopteri; order Salmoniformes; family Salmonidae; genus Oncorhynchus; species Oncorhynchus kisutch. Next base: position 44,069,667 of record NC_034200.2, on the reverse strand, counting down.
ACAGAAGGTAACAACATCACAGTACAACAGAAGGTAACAACATCACAGTACAACAGAAGGTAACAACATCACAGTACAACAGAAGGTAACAACATCACGTTACAACAGAAGGTAACAACAGAAGGTACCAACATCACAGTACAACAGAAGGTACCAATATCACAGTACAACAGAAGGTAACAACAGAAGGTAACAACATCACATTACAACAGAAGGTAACAACAGAAGGTAACAACATCACATTACAACAGAAGGTAACAACAGAAGGTACCAACATCACAGTACAACAGAAGGTAACAACAGAAGGTACCAACATCACAGTACAACAGAAGGTAACAACAGAAGGTAACAACATCACAGTACAACAGAAGGTAACAACAGAAGGTAACAACAGAAGGTACCAACATCACAGTACAACAGAAGGTAACAACAGAAGGTACCAACATCACAGTACAACAGAAGGTAACAACAGAAGGTACCAACATCACAGTACAACAGAAGGTAACAACATCACATTACAACAGAAGGTAACAACATCACAATACAACAGAAGGTAACAACAGAAGGTACCAACATCACAGTACAACAGAAGGTAACAACAGAAGGTACCAACATCACAGTACAACAGAAGGTAACAACATCACATTACAACAGAAGGTAACAACAGAAGGTAACAACAGAAGGTACCAACATCACAGTACAACAGAAGGTAACAACAGAAGGTACCAACATCACAGTACAACAGAAGGTAACAACAGAAGGTACCAACATCACAGTACAACAGAAGGTAACAACATCACATTACAACAGAAGGTAACAACATCACAATACAACAGAAGGTAACAACAGAAGGTACCAACATCACAGTACAACAGAAGGTAACAACAGAAGGTACCAACATCACAGTACAACAGAAGGTAACAACATCACATTACAACAGAAGGTAACAACAGAAGGTAACAACAGAAGGTACCAACATCACAGTACAACAGAAGGTAACAACAGAAGGTGCCAACATCACAGTACAACAGAAGGTAACAACATCACAGTACAACAGAAGGTAACAACATCACATTACAACAGAAGGTAACAACAGAAGGTAACAACAGAAGGTACCAACATCACATTACAACAGAAGGTAACAACATCACATTACAACAGAAGGTAACAACATCACAGTACAACAGAAGGTAACAACTGAAGGTACCAACATCACAGTACAACAGAAGGTAACAACAGAAGGTACCAACATCACAGTACAACAGAAGGTTACAACAGAAGGTTACAACATCACAGTACAACAGAAGGTAACAACAGAAGGTACCAACATCACAGTACAACAGAAGGTAACAACAGAAGGTGCCAACATCACAGTACAACAGAAGGTAACAACAGAAGGTACCAACATCACAGTACAACAGAAGGTAACAACATCACATTACAACAGAAGGTAACAACAGAAGGTACCAACATCACATTACAACAGAAGGTAACAACATCACATTACAACAGAAGGTAACAACATCACATTACAACAGAAGGTAACAACAGAAGGTACCAATATCACAGTACAACAGAAGGTAACAACAGAAGGTAACAACATCACATTACAACAGAAGGTAACAACAGAAGGTACCAACATCACAGTACAACAGAAGGTAACAACAGAAGGTACCAACATCACAGTACAACAGAAGGTAACAACAGAAGGTACCAACAGCACAGTGCAACAGAAGGTAAAAACATCACATTACAACAGAAGGTAACAACAGAAGGTAACAAAATCAGGTTACAACAGAAGGTAACAACATCACGTTACAACAGAAGGTAACAACAGAAGGCAACAACAGAAGGTAACAACAGAAGGTAACACCATCACAGTACAACAGAAGATAACAACAGAAGGTAACAAAATCAGGTTACAACAGAAGGTAACAACATCACGTTACAACAGAAGGTAACAACATCACGTTACAACAGAAGGTAACAACATCACGTTAGAACAGAAGGTTACAACAGAAGGTTACAACAGAAGGCAACAACAGAAGGTTACAACAGAAGGCAACAACAGAAGGTTACAACAGAAGGTAACAACATCACGTTACAATAGAAGGTAACAACAGAAGGTTGTGGCTAACACACCTGGGGCTAACACACCTGGGGCTACCACACCTAGACTAACACACCTGGGGCTAACACACCTAGACAAACACATCTGGTAACACACCTGGGGCTAACAGAAATGGGGCTAACACACCTAGACTAACACATCTGGGGCTAACACACCTGGGGCTAACACGCCTTGTCTAACACACCTAGACTAACACACCTGGGGCTAACAGACCTGGGCTAACACACCTAGTCTAACACACCTGGACTAATACACCTGGTAACACACCTAGACTAATACACCTGGACTTACACACCTGGACTAATACATCTGGACCAACACACCTAGACTAATACACCTAGACTAACACACCTAGACTAACACATGGACTAACACACCTGGGGCTAACGAGCCTAGACTAATACACCTAGACTAACACACCTAGACTAACACATGGACTAACACACCTGAACTAACACACCTGGACTAACAAACATGGACTAACACACCTGGACTAATACACCTGGACTAACACACCTGGGGCTATCAAACCTAGACTAATACACCTAGACTAACACACCTAGACTAACACATGGACTAACACACATGGACTAACACACCTGGACTAATAAACCTAGACTAATACACCTGGACTAATACACCTGGACTAATACACCTGGACTAACACACCTGGACTAACACACCTGGACTAATACACCTGGACTAATACACCTGGACAAATACACCTGCACTAACACACCTGGACTAACACACCTGGACTAATACACCTGGACTAACACAACCTGGACTAATACACCTAGACTAATACAACTGGACTAACACACCTAGACTAATACACCTAGACTAATACACCTACACTAATACACCTGGACTAACACACCTGGACTAACACATCTGGACGAATACACCTGGACGAATACACCTAGACTAATACACCTGGACTAACACACCTGGACTAATACACTTGGTCTAATACACCTAGACTAATACACCTGGACAAATACACATAGACTAATACACCTGGGATAACACAAATGTAGACTAATACACCTGGACTAACAAACATGGACTAACACACTTGGACTATTACACCTGGATAACACAAACAAAGACTAATACACCTGCACTAACACACCTGGACTAACACACCTGGACTAATACACCTGGGATAACACAAACGTAAACTAATACACCTGGACTAACAAACCTAGATTAACAAACCTAGACTAACAAAATCAGACTAACACACCTGGACGATTACACCTGGGATAACACAAACCTAGACTAATTCACCTGGACTAACACACCTGGGCTGGAACAAAGCCTAAACAACCAGTAGCTCTCCAGGAGGAGGTTTGGTCACTCCTTTTCTAACCAATCAGATGCTGACCTCGATGGCGAGCCCTGTCGTGGGGGTCTATGGCGATAACGGGATCAGAGGCTCTAGAAGGTCGGCTGACCCCAGCCCGGTTGATGGCTCTGACTCGGAAGGTATAGCTCCTCCCCTCAATCAGCCCCGTTACCGGGAAACGGGCGTACTTCACAGGGGTGTCGTTACACTGAGCCCAGTGGTGGTGGCCCACCTCACACCTACACGTGCACACACACACACACACACACAGAGAGAGAGAGAGAGAGAAGTACCATGGAGCTAGTCTGTCCAGGTAGATCCGTCTAGAGATGTGGAGAACCACAGAGTACCATGGACCTAGTCTGTCCATGTACAGAAGGTCTAGAGATGTGGAGAACCACAGAGTACCATGGACCTAGTCTGTCCATGGTCAGAAGGTCTAGAGATGTGGAGAACAACAGAGTACCATGGACCTAGTCTGTCCATGTACAGAAGGTCTAGAGATGTGGAGAACCACAGAAGAAGAGATAGCTAACCTTCACAGAGAGCTAGGAAACCACAGAAGAACAGAAGTTCCTACCTATCAATGAAGTACCCCAAGATGGAGCTGCTTCCCTCCACCGCCGGCTGTTTCCATGTCACCACAACGTAGTCCTTGTTGGCGTCATGGCAACATACGTCCAGGGGCGCAACGGGAACACCTTCCAACTCCACCTCTTCATCTGTGACACACACAGAGGTAAACACTTGCACACACACACTTGTGAGAACACACACTAACATTTAACCCAACCCTTCTGAATCAGAGAGGTGCGGTGGGTTGCCATAATCGACATCCACGTCTCCGGCGCCCGGGGAACAGTGGGTTAACTGCCTTGCTCAGGGGCAGAACGAAAGATTTTTACCTTGTCAGCTTGGGGATTCGATCCAGCAACCTTTCGGTTACTGGCCCAAAGCTCTAACCACTAGGCTAATGCCGCCCCACTACACTACCACTCAGACCACTCAGCATTAGGTCTGTCTGTCTGTCACACATCTATCAAACCCTTTAAATCTGTCCTGTAGTCATTCAATGGGGATATAATAAGGTCTGCTTTACCACCCCATCTACAGTCGTGGCCAAAAGTTTTGAGAATGACACAAATATTAATTTTCACAAAGTCTGCTTCATCAGTGTCATTATATATTTTTGTCAGATGTTACTATGGAATACTGAAGTATAATTACAAGCATTTCATAAGTGTCAAAGGCTTTCATTGACAATTACATGAAGTTGATGCAAAGAGTCAATATTTGCAGTGTTGACCCTTCTTTTTCAATACCTCTGCAATCCGCCCTGGCATGCTGTCAATTAATTTCTGGCCCTGACTGATGGCAGCCCATTCTTGCATAATCAATGCTTGGAGTTTGTCAGAAGTTGTGGGTTTTTGTTTGTCCACCACCTCTTGAGGATTGACCACAAGTTCTCAATGGGATTAAGGTCTGGGGAGTTTCCTGGCCATGGACCCAAAACATTGATGTTTTGTTCCCCGAGCCACTTAGTTATCACTTTTGCCTTATGGCAAGGTACTCCATCATGCTGAAAAGGCATTGTTTGTCACCAAACTGTTCCTGGATGGTTGGGAGAAGTTGCTCTCGGAGGATGTGTTGGTACCATTCTTTATTCATGGCTGTGTTCTAAGGCAAAATTGTGAGTGAGCCCACTGGCTCAGAAGCAACCCCACACATGAATGGTCTCAGTATGCTTTACTGTTGGCATGACACAGGACTGATGGTAGCTTTTTTCCGGATGCCCCAAACAATTGGAAAGGGGATTCATCAGAGAAAATTACTTTACACCAGTCCTCAACAGTCCAATCCCTGTACCTTTTGCAGAATATCAGTCTGTCCCTGATGTTTTTCCTGGAGAGAAGTGGCTTCTTTGCTGCCCTTCTTGTCACCAGGCCATCCTCCAAAAGTATTCTCCTCACTGTGCATGCAGATGCACTCACACCTGCCTGATCAAATCAAATCAAATCAAATGTATTTATATAGCCCTTCGTACATCAGCTGATATCTCAAAGTGCTGTACAGAAACCCAGCCTAAAACCCCAAACAGCAAGCAATGCAGGTGTAGAAGCACGGTGGCTAGGAAAAACTCCCTAGAAAGGCCAAAACCTAGGAAGAAACCTAGACAGGAACCAGGCTATGTGGGGTGGCCAGTCCTCTTCTGGCTGTGCCGGGTGGAGATTATAACAGAACATGGCCAAGATGTTCAAATGTTCATAAATGACCAGCATGGTCGAATAATAATGAGGCAGAACAGTTGAAACTGATGCCATTCCTGAGCAAGCTCTGCACTGGTGGTGCCCCAATCCCGCAGCTGAATCAACTTTAGGAGATGGTCCTGGCGCTTGCTGGACTTTCTTGGGCACTCTGAAGCCTTCTTCACAACAATTGAACCGCTCTCCTTGAAGTTCTTGATGATCCGATAAATGGTTAATTTAAGTGCAATCTTACTGGCAGCAATATCCTTGCCTGTGAAGCCCTTTTTGTGCAAAGCAATGATGTCGGCACATGTTCCCTTGCAGGTAACCATGTATGACAGAGGAAGAACAATGATTCCAAGCACCACCCTCCTTTTGAAGCTTCCAGTCTGTTATTCAAACTCAATCAGCATGACAGAGTGATATCCAGTCTTGTCCTCGTCAACACTCACACCTGTGTTAATGAGAGAATCACTGACATGATGTCAGCTGGTCCTTTTGTGGCAGGGCTGAAATGCAGTGGAAATGTTTTGGGGGGATTAATTTCATTTGCATGGCAAAGGGGGACTTTGCAATTCATCTGATCACTCTTCATAACATTCTAGAGTATATGCAAATTGCCATCATACAAACTGAGGCAGCAGACTTTGTGAAAATGTATGTTTGTGTCATTCTCAAAACTTTTGGCCACAACTGTACTCTCCTTTCCTCTCTCTGCAGCGTGTTTCTGTGTGTTGGGTGGAGAGGGATATAGAAGCAACTATTCAGGAGATAAAACTGAGACAGAGAGGTACAGACAGTGCTGGGACAGTCACTGGTTAACACTGACCCACTAGTTAACACTGATCCACTGGTTAACACTGACTCACTGGTTAACACTGATCCACTAGTTAACACTGCCATTTGAACTGACCCACTGGTTAACACTTCCATTTGAACTGACCCACTGGTTAACACTGACCCACTGGTCAACACTGACCCACTGGTTAACACTGACCCACTGGTTAACACTTCCATTTGAACTGACCCACTGGTTAACACTGACCCACTGGTTAACACTGACCCACTAGTTAACACTGACCCACTAGTTAACACTGCCATTTGAACTGACCCACTGGTTAACACTTCCATTTGAACTGACCCACTGGTTAACACTGACCCACTGGTTAACACTGACCCACTGGTCAACACTGACCCACTGGTTAACACTGACCCACTGGTTAACACTTCCATTTGAACTGACCCACTGGTTAACACTGACCCACTGGTTAACACTGACCCACTGGTTAACACTGACCCACTGGTCAACACTGACCCACTGGTTAACACTTCCATTTGAACTGACCCACTGGTTAACACTGACCAACTGGTCAACACTGACCCACTGGTCAACACTGACCCACTGGTTAACACTGACCCACTGGTTAACACTTCCATTTGAACTGACCCACTGGTTAACACTGACCCACTGGTTAACACTGACCCACTGGTTAACACTGACCCACTGGTCAACACTGACCCACTGGTTAACACTGACCCACTGGTTAACACTTCCATTTGAACTGACCCACTGGTTAACACTGACCCACTGGTTAACACTGCCCCACTGGTCAACACTGACCCACTGGTCAACACTGACCCACTGGTTAACACTTCCATTTGAACTGACCCACTGGTTAACACTGACCCACTGGTTAACACTGACCCACTGGTTAACGCTTCCATTTGAACTGACCCACTGGTTAACACTGACCCACTGGTTAACACTGACCCACTGGTCAACACTGACCCACTGGTCAACACTGACCCACTGGTTAACACTTCCATTTGAACTGACCCACTGGTTAACACTGACCCACTGGTTAACACTGACCCACTGGTTAACACTGACCCACTGGTTAACATTGCCATTTGAACTGCCTTACACATGAAAAAAACACAAGCTTTCGTTGTACTTCTCCTGATCTCAGTCTTGGGACCAACGCTCAGCTGGCCTTCAGCATCATGTCTTCTCACACCGCCATTCCCTTATAATACAAACCTTGTCCTGCCTTATTGCTTACTTATGGTATTATATCCTATCATATCGTACCGTATCATATTGTATCGTACTGTTAATTAAACCATTTCAGGTCGTACCTCTGACGAAGACGTAAGCGGAGTAGGACTGGAAGCCAGACTTGGTGTTAACTCTCAGGGTGTAGAGTCCTTCATCCTCCTTGTTAAGATGGACCAGTGTCAGGGTGGCTTTCTCTCCACTCCAGTGGGTGTGGACCCACTTGGACTCTGCTAGGGCCTTGCCTGGGGAGACACCACAGTATCAGACAGATGGACTCAGTAGTTCACAAAGGTAAAGCACAGGATAGTGTGAAATGAGGCCTAAGAACAGCTCAGTACAGCAACTTTGCGTGTGTGTGTGTGCGTGTGTGCGTGCGTGTGTGCGTGCATGTGTGAGTGTGTGTGTGTGTGTGTGTGTGTGTGTGTGTGTGTGTGTGTGTGTGTGTGTGTGTGTGTGTGTGTGTGTGTGTGTGCATGCGCGTCCGGACCTCTGTCATTTTTTCTCATTTGTGACTCGTTTCAGGAATCTAGGCTTATGTCGCACATCACTACAGGAGAGGCAATTGAATATAGACATTTATTTTTCATCAAAATGTCACATTAGAAAAAAAGATTACAAAATACAAACATATCTTTTGTAGACAATAAAGAAAAATCTATTATGGGTCAACATCTAAATATGTCTACCAGCGATGATCAAACCTCATAAAGCTTATATTCTTGATCTGACTGAGTTCTCATTGAGCCTGCCTATTTGCAAACAAGTGGAGTCATGAACAGTGGTTTGTTGGTTATGTTCTCCTGCGTCCTTATTCGCCTCCTGATTTGCCTTTTAGCAGCAGATTCACCACTCTGTCAAATGGTTAACTCCACCTTCTCGCGGCACTGGCTGAGGGCCTGAGAGGTGAATCGAAATAGCCCAGCTCGCGGTCGGCTCAAGTAAGCAATAGAGACGCTACTGACAGTGTGCTTTGCGAGACAAAATATAATTTTAAAACTGTCCTGCAACTTCTGCCGTGTCTACAGATATCCCCAAACGAAAACCCGACTCTCGGAGAATGAGCGAACAACTGGTAAATAGTTGCTTATAGATATATAGTTGCTTATAGATATATAGTTGCTTATAGATATATAGTTGCTTATAGATATAGTTGCTTATAGATATATAGTTGCTTATAGATATATAGTTGCTTATAGATATATAGTTGCTTATAGATATATAGTTGCTTATAGATATATAGTCGCTTATAGATATATAGTTGCTTATAGATATATAGTTGCTTATAGATATATAGTTGCTTATAGATATATAGTTGCTTATAGATATATAGTCGCTTATAGATGTATAGTCGCTTATAGATATATAGTTGCTTATAGATATATAGTCACTTATAGATATATAGTTGCTTATAGATATATAGTTGCTTATAGATATATAGTCGCTTATAGATGTATAGTCGCTTATAGATATATAGTTGCTTATAGATATATAGTCACTTATAGATATATAGTTGCTTATAGATATATAGTTGCTTATAGATATATAGTTGCTTATGATATATAGTTGCTTATAGATATATAGTTGCTTATAGATATATAGTCACTTATAGATATATAGTTGCTTATAGATATATAGTTGCTTATAGATATATAGTTGCTTATAGATATATAGTTGCTTATAGATATATAGTTGCTTATAGATAGCTGCCGGCAGAGACTTCTATTGCAGTAACGTTGAAGGGCTCTGGCTATTATTACTTAGCCTGCTAGAAGGATGACGTAAGAAGCTAGCGTTAAAGTCTACCTAATCAGCAGGAGCAAAAGTTATGCTACTAAAGTTCTCATAATAACGTTGCTTTACAGAAGGTAGGCTACTGTGAAAGATGTGGTGAGGCTGAGGCAGGCTGCAATGCATGCAGTAGGAAGCAGAGGAGAGAGAGAGAGAGGAAGCAAGCAGAGAGGTGTGTACAGTGGTTCTCAAACATGGGGAGAAAATCTGTACTAATCTCATCAAACAAGTTACAAACTTAAAAAAAATATGATATGTTACATTAAAATACAACGACTGTTTGTTTCAATATGAACATCTCCACAGGACCTATCTTCCCTGTAGGCCTACATTAAAATATAATCAATGTATCAACATGAACATCTCCATAGGACCTATTTCCCTATAGGTCTACATTAAAATACAACCACTGTATCAATATGAACATCTCCACAGGACCCATCCTCCCTATAGGTCTACATTAAAATACAACCACTGTATAAATATGAACATCTCCACAGGACCCATCCTCCCTATAGGTCTACATTAAAATACAACCACTGTATCAATATGAACATCTCCACAGGACCCATCCTCCCTATAGGTCTACATTAAAATACAACCACTGTATCAATATGAACATCTCCACAGGACCCATCCTCCCTATAGGTCTACATTAAAATACAACCACTATATCAATATGAACATCTCCACAGGACCCATCCTCCCTATAGGTCTACATTAAAATACAACCACTGTATCAATATGAACATCTCCACAGGACCCATCCTCCCTATAGGTCTACATTAAAATACAATCACTGTATCAATATGAACATCTCCACAGGACCCATTCTCCCTATAGGTCTACATTAAAATACAACCACTGTATCAATATGAACATCTCCACAGGACCCATCCTCCCTATAGGTCTACATTAAAATACAACCACTGTATCAATATGAACATCTCCACAGGACCCATCCTCCCTATAGGTCTACATTAAAATACAACCACTGTATCAACATGAACATCTCCACAGGACCCATCCTCCCTATAGGTCTACATTAAAATACAACCACTGTATCAATATGAACATCTCCACAGGACCCATCCTCCCTATAGGTCTACATTAAAATACAACCACTGTATCAATATGAACATCTCCACAGGACCCATCCTCCCTATAGGTCTACATTAAAATACAACCACTGTATCAATATGAACATCTCCACAGGACCCATCCTCCCTATAGGTCTACATTAAAATACAACCACTGTATCAATATGAACATCTCCACAGGACCCATCCTCCCTATAGGTCTACATTAAAATACAACCACTGTATCAATATGAACATCTCCACAGGACCCATCCTCCCTATAGGTCTACATTAAAATACAACCACTGTATCAATATGAACATCTCCTCAGGACCCATCCTCCCTATAGGTCTACATTAAAATACAACCACTGTATCAATATGAACATCTCCACAGGACCCATCCTCCCTATAGGTCTACATTAAAATACAACCACTGTATCAATATGAACATCTCCACAGGACCCATCCTCCCTATAGGTCTACATTAAAATACAACCACTGTATCAATATGAACATCTCCACAGGACCCATCCTCCCTATAGGTCTACATTAAAATACAACCACTGTATCAATATGAACATCTCCACAGGACCCATCCTCCCTATAGGTCTACATTAAAATACAACCACTGTATCAATATGAACATCTCCACAGGACCCATCCTCCCTATAGGTCTACATTAAAATACAACCACTGTATCAATATGAACATCTCCACAGGACCCATCCTCCCTATAGGTCTACATTAAAATACAACCACTGTATCAATATGAACATCTCCACAGGACCCATCCTCCCTATAGGTCTACATTAAAATACAACCACTGTATCAATATGAACATCTCCACAGGACCCATCCTCCCTATAGGTCTACATTAAAATACAACCACTGTATCAATATGAACATCTCCACAGGACCCATCCTCCCTATAGGTCTACATTAAAATACAACCACTGTATCAATATGAACATCTCCACAGGACCCATCCTCCCTATAGGTCTACATTAAAATACAACCACTGTATCAATATGAACATCTCCACAGGACCCATCCTCCCTATAGGTCTACATTAAAATACAACCACTGTATCAATATGAACATCTCCACAGGACCCATCCTCCCTATAGGTCTACATTAAAATACAACCACTGTATCAATATGAACATCTCCACAGGACCCATCCTCCCTATAGGTCTACATTAAAATACAACCACTGTATCAATATGAACATCTCCACAGGACCCATCCTCCCTATAGGTCTACATTAAAATACAACCACTGTATCAATATGAACATCTCCACAGGACCCATCCTCCCTATAGGTCTACATTAAAATACAATCAACATGCAAACAATACAGTTCTAAACATTTGATGTTTTAGTTTCTGAGGCTGCGTGTCAGTCTGAATCATTTGTCATATTTCCCCCCTTTCAGGGATATAACATAACAACTGTATAGCTAATAGGCTATGTGTTTGTAGATGGACTTAGGTGATGAACCTACAGCAGCCAACGTGATAATGGCTAGTATAGAAATTAAGTAGGTTACGGCCCTGTGTGTGTGTTGCTACCCACCATCTCTGTACCAGAGGACATCAGGCTGGTAGTGTTTAACGGTGTGTGTTGCTACCCACCATCTCTGTACCAGAGGACATCAGGCTGGTAGTGTTTAACGGTGTGTGTTGCTACCCACCATCTCTGTACCAGAGGACATCAGGCTGGTAGCGTTTAACGGTGGGATAGACGATGACGGTGCAGCCCAGACTTAGAGTCTCTCCCTCCCGGCCGAATGCCACCTCAAACGAGTCTATGATGGCTGTCTCAAAGGTCACGCCGTGCTCCGAGCAGAACCCATCTAAAAGAGAGACAGACAGATGAGGGACAACATAGTGTTCTACAGAACTAAGACAACCTCTACAGTGCAGAGAGACAGACAGGAGACTAGAACTAAGACAACAGTCATACTGAACTATACCATGACACCTTTACAACATATAGAGAGACAGACAGGGGCCAGATTTCAGATTCACATGGTTTAGGGTTAACACATCTAAAACATACAGAGAGACAGACAGGAGGCAGATTTCAGACTAGACTCACGTGGTTTAGGGTTAACACATCTAAAACATACAGAGAGACAGACAGGAGGCAGATTTCAGACTAGACTCACGTGGTTTAGGGTTAACACATCTAAAACATACAGAGAGACAGACAGGAGGCAGATTTCAGACTAGACTCACGTGGTTTAGGGTTAACACGTCTAAAACATACAGAGAGACAGACAGGAGGCAGATTTCAGACTAGACTCACGTGGTTTAGGGTTAACACATCTAAAACATACAGAGAGACAGACAGGAGGCAGATTTCAGACTAGACTCACGTGGTTTAGGGTTAACACATCTAAAACATACAGAGAGACAGACAGGAGGCAGATTTCAGACTAGACTCACGTGGTTTAGCATCAAGAGTTCCCACTTTCTGTCCCTCCTGGAACCCTGGTGGAGATTTAAATGATATGCAAATGAATATGAATAACACATATTTGATTCAGCAAGTTGAGCACAATATAAACTATATTGGCAAAAAAAGTTAGAATTAAAGATACAGAAGAGATGTAAGTACATGATTTGAGAGGAGAAGAACATACTCTTGATAACCACGGTGGCCACGGAGGAGCTCTCTCCCTTTATGTTGAGAGCAGACACACGGTACTGAGCCGTGTCCAGGAAGTCACAGCTACAAGGCAGAACACAGACATTACAACACCTCCACAACAACCACAACACAGCCCTGTCTGATATACCATACAACCATACAGGGTTAGGGTTACTATAGCTGCTACGGCAACCTACCTCTTGATCTACAGAGAGTGTTGTCAGGGTTACTATAGCTACTACGGCAACCTACCTCTTGATTTCCAGAGAGTGCATGTTGTAATTACTCTCTGCTGTGTACTTGTCAGGATGGGCCTTCTCATCTATCACCACATTGTTCTTATACCTGACAGAGGGAGTGAGAGAAGACATTGTTTTCAGAAGAACAGAAAAGGAGAACAGGAGATCTCTGCGCTAGAGAGGCTTGACTCTTGATGAGAGCTGTTTGAAGTATTATACACTGAGTGAACATCCATAGCACCTTCATAATATTGAGTTGCACCTCTTTTTGCCGTCAGAACAGCCTCAATTCATCCGGGCGTGGACTCTACAAGGTGTTGAAATCGTTCCACAGGGATGCTGGCCCATGTTCACTCCAATGCTTCCCACAGTTGTGTCAAGTAGGCTGGATGTCCATTGGGTGGTGGACCATTCTTGATACAGATGGGAAACTGTTGACCGTGAAAAACCCAACAGCGTTGCAGTTCTTGACACTCAAAAAATGGTGCGCCTGGCACCTACTACCATACCCCATTCTAAGGCACTTAAATATTTTGTCTTGTCCATTCACCCTCTGAATGGCACACATACACAATCCATGTCTCAATTGTCTCAAGGCTTAAAAATCCTTCTTTAACTGGTCTCCTCACCTTCATCTACACTGATTGAAGTGGATTTAACAAGTGACATCAATAAGGGATTGAATCAATAAGGGCTTTCACCTGGATTCACCTGGTCAGTTTGTCACGAAATGTTTTGTACAGTCAGTGTATGTACATCTTTTCAACATACATGTATGTATGTATGTATGTATGTACAGTGCATTCGGAAAGTATTCAGACCCCTTCCCTTTTTCCTCATTTTGTTACGTTACAGCCTTATTCTAAAATGGTATATAATAATATAATTTTTTTATAATATAATTTTTTCCTCATCAAAACCCCATAATGACTAAGCGAGAACAGGTAATGACATTTTAGCAAATTTATAATAAATAAACAGAAATACCTTTTTTACAAAAGTATTCAGACCCTTTTCTATGAGACTAGAAACTGCACGTCAGAGAAAAAAAAACAAGCAATGAGGTCTAATGTACCTGGAACCCACCAGGTACAATCCTAAATCTGTAAACAAAGGCACCCTCATAGACGTCATCCTGACCCAACAGGCCCTCCAAATACACCTCCGCTGTCTTCAACCAGGATCTCAGCGATCACTGCCTCATTGCCTGTATCCGCTACGGAGCCGCAGTCAAACGACCACCCCTCATCACTGTCAAACGCTCCCTAAAACACTTCTGTGAGCAGGCCTTTCTAATCGACCTGGCCCGGGTATCCTGGAAGGACATTGACCTCATCCCGTCAGTTGAGGATGCCTGGTCATTCTTTAAAAGTAACTTCCTCACCATTTTAGATAAGCATGCTCCGTTCAAAAAATGCAGAACTAAGAACAGATATAGCCCTTGGTTCACTCCAGACCTGACTGCCCTCGACCAGCACAAAAACATCCTGTGGCAGACTGCAATAGCATCGAATAGTCCCCGCGATATGCAACTGTTCAGGGAAGTCAGGAACCAATACACGCAGTCAGTCAGGAAAGCTAAGGCCAGCTTCTTCAGGCAGAAATTTGCATCCTGTAGCTCCAACTCCAAAAAGTTCTGGGACACTGTGAAGTCTACCGCAGTCATCCCCCTCTTCAAAGGGGGAGACACCCTGGACCCAAACTGTTACAGACCTATATCCATCCTGCCCTGCCTATCTAAGGTCTTCGAAGGCCAAGTCAACAAACAGGTCACTGACCATCTCGAATCCCACCGTACCTTCTCCGCTGTGCAATCTGGTTTCCGAGCCGGTCACGGGTGCACCTCAGCCACGCTCAAGGTACTAAATGATATCATAACTGCCATCGATAAAAGACAGTACTGTGCAGCCATCTTCATCGACCTTGCCAAGGCTTTCGACTCTGTCAATCACCATATTCTTATCGGCAGACTCAGTAGCCTCGTTTATTCTGATGAATGCCGTGCCTGGTTCACCAACTACTTGGCAGACAGAGTTCAGTGTGTCAAATCGGAGGGCATGCTGTCCGGTCCTCTAGCAGTCTCTATGGGGGTGCCATGGGGTTCAATTCTCAGGTCGACTCCTTTCTCTGTATATATCAATGATGTTGCTCTTGCTGCGGGCGATTCCCTGATCCACCTCTACGCAGACGACACCATTCTATATACTTCCGGCCCGTCCTTGGACACTGTGCTATCTAACCTCCAAACGAGCTTCAATGCCATACAACACTCCTTCCGTGGCCTCCAACTGCTCTTAAACGCTAGTAAAACCAAATGCATGCTTTTCAACCGTTCGCTGCCTGCACCCGCACGCCTGACTAGCATCACCACCCTGGATGGTTCCGACCTTGAATATGTGGACATCTATAAGTACCTAGGTATCTGGCTAGACTGTAAACTCTCCTTCCAGACTCATATCAAACATCTCCAATCGAAAATCAAATCTAGAGTCGGCTTTCTATTCCGCAACATAGCCTCCTTCACTCACGCTGCCAAACTTACCCTAGTAAAACTGACTATCCTACCGATCCTCGACTTCGGCGATGTCATCTACAAAATAGCTTCCAACACTCTACTCAGCAAACTGGATGCAGTTTATCACAGTGCCATCCGTTTTGTCACTAAAGCACCTTATACCACCCACCACTGCGACCTGTATGCTCTAGTCGGCTGGCCCTCGCTACATATTCGTCGCCAGACCCACTGGCTCCAGGTCATCTACAAGTCCATGCTAGGTAAAGCTCCGCCTTATCTCAGTTCACTGGTCACGATGGCAACACCCACCCGCAGCACGCGCTCCAGCAGGTGTATCTCACTGATCATCCCTAAAGCCAACACCTCATTTGGCCGCCTTTCGTTCCAGTTCTCTGCTGCCTGTGACTGGAACGAATTGCAAAAATCGCTGAAGTTGGAGACTTTTATCTCCCTCACCAACTTCAAACATCTGCTATCTGAGCAGCTAACCGATCGCTGCAGCTCTACATAGTCTATCGGTAAATAGCCCACCCATTTTTACCTACCTCATCCCCATACTGTTTTTATTTATTTACTTTTCTGCTCTTTTGCACACCAATATCTCTACCTGTACATGACCATCTGATCATTTATCACTCCAGTGTTAATCTGCAAAATTGTAATTATTCGCCTACCTCATGCCTTTTGCACACAATGTATATAGACTCTCTTTTTTTTCTACTGTGTTATTGACTTGTTAATTGTTTACTCCATATGTAACTCTGTGTTGTCTGTTCACACTGCTATGCTTTATCTTGGCCAGGTCGCAGTTGCAAATGAGAACTTGTTCTCAACTAGCCTACCTGGTTAAATAAAGGTGAAATAAATTAAATAAAAAGGGCCTTGGTCACGGAAGTGACCAAGAGGTCCAGAGCTCCAGGGTTCCTCTGTGGAGATGGTAGAATCTTCCAGAAGGACAACCATCTCTGCAGCACTCCATCAATCTGGCCTTTATGGTTGAGTGGCCAGACGGAAGCCACTACTCAGTAAAAGGCACATGACAGCCCGCTTTGCCAAAAGGCACCTAAAGACTCTCAGACCATGAGAAACAAAATTCTCTGGTCTGATAAAACCAGGATTGAACACTTTTGCCTGAATGCCAAGCGTCACGTCTGGAGGACAACTGGCACCATCCCTACGGTGAAGCATTGTGGTGGCAGTATCATGTGTGGGGGTGTTTTTCAGAATACTTATGTAAAAGAATATCCGTTTAATTTTTTGACATTTGCAAAAATGTCTAAAAACATGTTTTTGCTTTGCATTATGATGTATTGTGTGTAAATTGATGAGAGGGAGGGAGCAATTTAATCAATTTTAAAATAAGGCTGACGTAACAAAATGTGGAAAAAGTTAAGGGGTCTGAATACTTTCTGAATGTACTGTACACGTATGTATCTGACCCATGGTCTGGTCTCACCATCCAGCCACGGTGCGGTGTGGTGAGTGCGTGCGTGTGTTTCCGTGTAGAGCTGCTGTGGGCCCAGACAGAAAGCAAGACGGCACAGTCAGCATTTTTCATAGGATAGTAATGCTTCAAGCTCAGTAGCCTACCGCTCCTCTCTTGTGTTGGACGTGCCAGATCAAATGTCTCAAATAAATAGCCTGTAGGCTGTATGCATGGGTAGAGAATCACATGTAGTTGTCTTTCCATGGAAATTAGTTTCCTAAATATTATACGCTATAGTTTAGGCTCCAACATTGACTGGAAATAAATGTAATCAAATTTTATTCACCACACTGTCTGTGTGGATGGAACATTTCAGATTGTCAGTGATGTGTAAACCGAAGAACTTGAATATTTTCACCCTCTCCACTGTGGCCACGACGATTTGGATCGAGGCGTGCTTTCTCTGCTGTCTCCTGAAGTTCACGATCAGCTCCTTCATTTTGTTGACGTTGAGGGAGAGGTTCTTTTGCTGACACCACTCCACCAGGGCCCTCACCTCGCTTCATCGGCCTACTACTGTTGTGTCGTCTGCAAACTTGATAATTGAGTTGGAGATGTGTGTGGTCACGCAGTCATGGGTGAAAAGGGAGTACAGGAGGGGGCTGAGCACGCACCCTTGTGGAGACCCTGTGTTGAGGATCAGCGTTTGGCAGGGTTAAGATCCATTGGCCACAAACTTTCTGATGAGCTTACCTAACCTCACCACCTGGGGGCGGCCTGTCAGGAAGTCCAGGATCCAGTTGCAGAGGTGTTTAGTCCCAGGGTCCTTAGCTTAGTGATGAGCTTGGAGAGCACTATGGTGTTGATTTCTGAGCTGTAGTCAATGAACATCATTCTTACATACACTACCAATCAACAGTTTGGGGTCACTTAGAAATGTCCTTGTTTTTGAAAGAAAAGCTAATTTTTTGTCCATTAAAATAACATAAATTGATCAGAAATACAGTGTAGACATTGTTGTAGACAATGTTGTAAATGACTGTTGTAGCTGGAAACGGCAGATTTTTTAAATGGAATATCTACATAGGCGTACAGAGGCCCATTATCAGCAACCATCACTCCTGTGTTCCAGGGCACGTGGAACACATGTTAGCTAATGTGTTAGCTAATCCAAGTTGATCATTTTATAAAGGCTAATTGATCATTAGAAAACCCTTTTGAAATTATGTTAGCACAGCTGAAAACTGTCGTTCTGATCAAAGAAGCAATAAAACTGGCCTTCTTTAGACTAGTTGAGTATCTGGAGCATCAGCATTTGTGGGTTCGAATACAGGCTCAAAATGGCCAGAAACAAAGCACTTTCTTCTGAAACTCGTCAGTCTATTCTTGTTCTGAGAAATTAAGGTTATTCAATGCGAGAAATTGCCAAGAAACTGAAGATCTCGTACAACGCTGTGTACTACTCCCTTCACAAAACAGCGCAAACTGGCCCTAACCAGAATATAAAGAGGAGTGGGAGGCCCCAGTGCACAACTGAGCAAGAGGACAAGTACATTAGAGTGTCTAGTTTGAGAAATAGACGCCTCACAAGTCCTCAACTGGCAGCTTCATTAAATAGTACCCACAAAACATCAGTCTCAACGTCAGTGAAGAGGCGAATCTGGGAGGCTGGCCTTCTTGGCAGAGTTCTTCTGTCCAGTGTCTGTGTTCTTTTGCCCATCTTAA
Organism: Oncorhynchus kisutch; assembly: GCF_002021735.2. Classification (NCBI taxonomy): domain Eukaryota; kingdom Metazoa; phylum Chordata; class Actinopteri; order Salmoniformes; family Salmonidae; genus Oncorhynchus; species Oncorhynchus kisutch. The sequence continues at coordinate 44,050,451 of NC_034200.2, read as the reverse complement.
TATTTTATTTTTATTGGCCAGTCTTGAGATATGGCTTTTTCTTTGCAACTCTGCCGAGAAGGCCAGAGATAAAACGTAGTAGGAGAGATGAAACGCAGCAGGAGAGAAATGAAAGGCAGAGGGAGAGGGATGAAAGGCAGAGGGAGAGGGATGAAAGGCAGTGGGAGAGGGATGAAAGGCAGAGGGAGAGGGATGAAAGGCAGAGGGAGAGGGATGAAAGGCAGAGGGAGAGGGATGAAAGGGAGCGGGAGAGGGATGAAAGGCAGAGGGAGAGGGATGAAAGGCAGAGGGAGAGGGATGAAAGGCAGAGGGAGAGGGATGAAAGGCAGTGGGGGAGGGATGAAAGGCAGAGGGAGAGGGATGAAAGGGAGCGGGAGAGGGATGAAAGGGAGCGGGAGAGGGATGAAAGGCAGAGGGAGAGGGATGAAAGGCAGAGGGAGAGGGATGAAAGGGAGCGGGAGAGGGTGTATGTGTGTGTCTCACCATGCAATACGTGGTTTAGGCCATCCAGACACGGTGCAGTGCAGCTTGACAGTCTTGCCCTCCCAGACTGTCTGTCCTCGGGGACGAACTATGAACTCAGGAGGATGGGTCAGGTTGTCACTGTTCTGCTTCTTACGGAACTCTGCTCTCTCCTCAACCTACAGGGGGACAGGAAGGGGTTAAAATGCTGCTCTCTCCTCAACCTACAACATGACAGGAAGTGGTTAAAATGCTGCTCTCTCCTCAACCTACAACATGACAGGAAGTGGTTAAAATGCTACTCTCTCCTCAACCTACAGGGGGACAGGAAGTGGTTAAAACTCTGCTCTCTCCTCAACCTACAGGGGGACAGGAAGTGGTTAAAACTCCGCTCTCTCCTCAACCTACAGGGGGGCAGGAAGGGGTTAAGATTCTGCTCTCTCTCCTCAACCTACAAGGGACAGGTAGCAGGGATATGGAGAGGAAAGGGTTAACTCCTCTAAGACTGAAAAAAGACCACAAGTAATGTGGTGTCCAGGATGACTTTCTTCTGTAGTTCCAGTCAATCGATCAATCAATAGTACTGACCTTCTTGCTGAGCTCCAGGCGGTCAGCTGACTCTCTAATGTGCCTCTTCCTGCTCTTCTTCTCCACGGTAATCGTCTCCATGGAGCTGGTCTCCAGGGAGAACAGGTTCCTCATGGCAACATGCCCCACCCCCTCCTCCTTCACTTCTTCCTGGACCTCAACTAGGCCCCGGGCAAACTCATGGCTACGGACAAACAGACAACAGACACGGTTGAAACTCATGGATACAGACACCACAGCAGACAACAACAGACACTGTTCAAACTCGTAGCACGCGCTCCAGCAGGTATATCTCACTGGTCAAAGCCAATTCATACTTTGGCCGCCTTTCCTATCTCTACTTGCACATTCATCTTCTCCATTCAAGTGTTTAATTGCTATATTGTAATTACTTTCACCACCATGGCCTATTTATTGCCTTACCTCCCTTATCTGACCTCATAGGCACTCACTGTATATAGACTTTTTGTTTTCTTTTGTTCTACTGTATTATTGAATGTATGTTTTGTTTATTCCATGTGTAACTCTTTGTTGTTTGTGTCGAACTTGTTCTCAACTGGCCTACCTGGTTAAATACAAATATAAAATGTAAAAAAGACGTGGTCTGCTTACCAGACTTTTCTCACATCTTTCAACTCTGTATTTCACCACTGCTTTACCTTAGTTTAACCATGTAAGAGAGCAGCAGAAGGGTTCTGAAAACCATGGTTTTCAACCAGTCTTAAACAATTCTCAGTAAAAACAAAATAGGGACACTTCCCTCTGCAACTGGATCCTGGACTTCCTGACGGGCCCCCAGGTGGAAAGGGCATCAAATGAAATCACATTTTATTTGTCACATACACATGGTCAGCAGATGTTAATGCGAGTGTAGCGAAATTCTTGTGCTTCTAGTTCCGACAATACAGTAATAACCAACAAGTAATCTAGCAAGTGTAAAGGGCTAAAGAATATGTACATAAAGATACATGGATGCGATGGCCGAACGGCATAGGCAAGATGCAGTAGATGGTACAGAGTACAGTATATACATATGGATGAGCGATGGCCGAACGGCATAGGCAAGATGCAGTAGATGGTACAGAGTACAGTATATACATATGGATGAGCGATGGCCGAACGGCATAGGCAAGATGCAGTAGATGGTACAGAGTACAGTATATACATATGGATGAGCGATGGCCGAACGGCATAGGCAAGATGCAGTAGATGGTACAGAGTACAGTATATACATATGGATGAGCGATGGCCGAACGGCATAGGCAAGATGCAGTAGATGGTACAGAGTACAGTATATACATATGGATGAGCGATGGCCGAACGGCATAGGCAAGATGCAGTAGATGGTACAGAGTACAGTATATACATATGGATGAGCGATGGCCGAACGGCATAGGCAAGATGCAGTAGATGGTACAGAGTACAGTATATACATATGGATGAGCGATGGCCGAACGGCATAGGCAAGATGCAGTAGATGGTACAGAGTACAGTATATACATATGGATGAGCGATGGCCGAACGGCATAGGCAAGATGCAGTAGATGGTACAGAGTACAGTATATACATATGGATGAGCGATGGCCGAACGGCATAGGCAAGATGCAGTAGATGGTACAGAGTACAGTATATACATATGGATGAGCGATGGCCGAACGGCATAGGCAAGATGCAGTAGATGGTACAGAGTACAGTATATACATATGGATGAGCGATGGCCGAACGGCATAGGCAAGATGCAGTAGATGGTACAGAGTACAGTATATACATATGGATGAGCGATGGCCGAACGGCATAGGCAAGATGCAGTAGATGGTACAGAGTACAGTATATACATATGGATGAGCGATGGCCGAACGGCATAGGCAAGATGCAGTAGATGGTACAGAGTACAGTATATACATATGGATGAGCGATGGCCGAACGGCATAGGCAAGATGCAGTAGATGGTACAGAGTACAGTATATACATATGGATGAGCGATGGCCGAACGGCATAGGCAAGATGCAGTAGATGGTACAGAGTACAGTATATACATATGGATGAGCGATGGCCGAACGGCATAGGCAAGATGCAGTAGATGGTACAGAGTACAGTATATACATATGGATGAGCGATGGCCGAACGGCATAGGCAAGATGCAGTAGATGGTACAGAGTACAGTATATACATATGGATGAGCGGTGGCCGAACGGCATAGGCAAGATGCAGTAGATGGTACAGAGTACAGTATATACATATGGATGAGCGATGGCCGAACGGCATAGGCAAGATGCAGTAGATGGTACAGAGTACAGTATATACATATGGATGAGCGATGGCCGAACGGCATAGGCAAGATGCAGTAGATGGTACAGAGTACAGTATATACATATGGATGAGCGATGGCCGAACGGCATAGGCAAGATGCAGTAGATGGTACAGAGTACAGTATATACATATGGATGAGCGGTGGCCGAACGGCATAGGCAAGATGCAGTAGATGGTACAGAGTACAGTATATACATATGGATGAGCGATGGCCGAACGGCATAGGCAAGATGCAGTAGATGGTACAGAGTACAGTATATACATATGGATGAGCGATGGCCGAACGGCATAGGCAAGATGCAGTAGATGGTACAGAGTACAGTATATACATATGGATGAGCGATGGCCGAACGGCATAGGCAAGATGCAGTAGATGGTACAGAGTACAGTATATACATATGGATGAGCGATGGCCGAACGGCATAGGCAAGATGCAGTAGATGGTACAGAGTACAGTATATACATATGGATGAGCGATGGCCGAACGGCATAGGCAAGATGCAGTAGATGGTACAGAGTACAGTATATACATATGGATGAGCGATGGCCGAACGGCATAGGCAAGATGCAGTAGATGGTACAGAGTACAGTATATACATATGGATGAGCGATGGCCGAACGGCATAGGCAAGATGCAGTAGATGGTACAGAGTACAGTATATACATATGGATGAGCGATGGCCGAACGGCATAGGCAAGATGCAGTAGATGGTACAGAGTACAGTATATACATATGGATGAGCGATGGCCGAACGGCATAGGCAAGATGCAGTAGATGGTACAGAGTACAGTATATACATATGGATGAGCGATGGCCGAACGGCATAGGCAAGATGCAGTAGATGGTACAGAGTACAGTATATACATATGGATGAGCGATGGCCGAACGGCATAGGCAAGATGCAGTAGATGGTACAGAGTACAGTATATACATATGGATGAGCGATGGCCGAACGGCATAGGCAAGATGCAGTAGATGGTACAGAGTACAGTATATACATATGGATGAGCGATGGCCGAACGGCATAGGCAAGATGCAGTAGATGGTACAGAGTACAGTATATACATATGGATGAGCGATGGCCGAACGGCATAGGCAAGATGCAGTAGATGGTACAGAGTACAGTATATACATATGGATGAGCGATGGCCGAACGGCATAGGCAAGATGCAGTAGATGGTACAGAGTACAGTATATACATATGGATGAGCGATGGCCGAACGGCATAGGCAAGATGCAGTAGATGGTACAGAGTACAGTATATACATATGGATGAGCGATGGCCGAACGGCATAGGCAAGATGCAGTAGATGGTACAGAGTACAGTATATACATATGGATGAGCGATGGCCGAACGGCATAGGCAAGATGCAGTAGATGGTACAGAGTACAGTATATACATATGGATGAGCGATGGCCGAACGGCATAGGCAAGATGCAGTAGATGGTACAGAGTACAGTATATACATATGGATGAGCGATGGCCGAACGGCATAGGCAAGATGCAGTAGATGGTACAGAGTACAGTATATACATATGGATGAGCGATGGCCGAACGGCATAGGCAAGATGCAGTAGATGGTACAGAGTACAGTATATACATATGGATGAGCGATGGCCGAACGGCATAGGCAAGATGCAGTAGATGGTACAGAGTACAGTATATACATATGGATGAGCGATGGCCGAACGGCATAGGCAAGATGCAGTAGATGGTACAGAGTACAGTATATACATATGGATGAGCGATGGCCGAACGGCATAGGCAAGATGCAGTAGATGGTACAGAGTACAGTATATACATATGGATGAGCGATGGCCGAACGGCATAGGCAAGATGCAGTAGATGGTACAGAGTACAGTATATACATATGGATGAGCGATGGCCGAACGGCATAGGCAAGATGCAGTAGATGGTACAGAGTACAGTATATACATATGGATGAGCGATGGCCGAACGGCATAGGCAAGATGCAGTAGATGGTACAGAGTACAGTATATACATATGGATGAGCGATGGCCGAACGGCATAGGCAAGATGCAGTAGATGGTACAGAGTACAGTATATACATATGGATGAGCGATGGCCGAACGGCATAGGCAAGATGCAGTAGATGGTACAGAGTACAGTATATACATATGGATGAGCGATGGCCGAACGGCATAGGCAAGATGCAGTAGATGGTACAGAGTACAGTATATACATATGGATGAGCGATGGCCGAACGGCATAGGCAAGATGCAGTAGATGGTACAGAGTACAGTATATACATATGGATGAGCGATGGCCGAACGGCATAGGCAAGATGCAGTAGATGGTACAGAGTACAGTATATACATATGGATGAGCGATGGCCGAACGGCATAGGCAAGATGCAGTAGATGGTACAGAGTACAGTATATACATATGGATGAGCGATGGCCGAACGGCATAGGCAAGATGCAGTAGATGGTATCGAGTGCAGTATATACATATGGATGAGCGATGGCCGAACGGCATAGGCAAGATGCAGTAGATGGTATAGAGTACAGTATATACATATGGATGAGCGATGGCCGAACGGCATAGGCAAGATGCAGTAGATGGTATCGAGTGCAGTATATACATATGAGATAAGTAATGTAGGGTATGTAAAAATATAAAAGTGGCATTGTAGTGGCTAGTGATACACGTATTACATAAAGATGGCAAGATGCAGTAGATGGTACAGAGTACAGTATATACATATGGATGAGTGATGGAACAGAACGGCATAGGCAAGATGCAGTAGATGGTATCGAGTACAGTATATACATATGGATGAGTGATGGAACAGAACGGCATAGGCAAGATGCAGTAGATGGTATCGAGTGCAGTATATACATATGGATGAGCGATGGCCGAACGGCATAGGCAAGATGCAGTAGATGGTATCGAGTACAGTATATACATATGAGATAAGTAATGTAGGGTATGTAAAAATATAAAAGTGGCATTGTTTAAAGTGGCTAGTGATACACGTATTACATAAAGATGGCAAGATGCAGTAGATGATATATTGTACAGTATATACATATGAGATGAGTAATGTAGGGTATGTAAACATTATATTAAAAACATTATATTAAACAATTTTTCCATTGTTAAAGTCGCTGGAGTTGAGTCAGTATGTTGACAGCAGCCACTCAATGTTAGTGATGGCTGTTTAACAGTCTGATGGCCTTGAGATAGAAGCTGTTTTTCAGTCTCTCGGTCCCTGCTTTGATGCACATGTACGGACCTCGCCTTCTGGATGATAGCGGGGTGAACAAGCAGTGGCTCGGGTGGTTGTTGTCCTTGAAGAACTTTATGGCCTTCCTGTGACATCGGGTGGTGTAGATGTCCTGGAGGGCAGGTAGTTTGCCCCCAGTGATGCGTTGTGCAGACCTCAATACCCTCTGGAGAGCCTTACGGTTGTGGGCGGAGCAGTTGTCGTACCAGGTGGTGATACAGCCCGACAGGATGCTCTCGGGCCTCCCGGGTGGCGCAGTGGTTAAGGGTGCTGTACTGCAGCGCCAGTGTGCCACCAGAGACTCTGGGTTCGCGCCCAGGCTCTGTTGTAACCAGCCGCGACACACAATTGGCCTAGCATCGTCCGGGTTAGGGAGGGTTTGGCCGGTAGGGATATCCTTGTCTCATCGCGCACCAGCGACTCCTGTGGCGGGCCGGGCGCAGTGTGCGCTAACCAAGGTTGCCAGGTGCACGGTGTTTCCTCCGACACATTGGTGCAGCTGGCTTCCGGGTTGGATGCGCACTGTGTTAAGAAGCAGTGCGGCTTGGTTGGGTTGTGTATCGGAGGACGCATGACTTTCAACCTTCGTCTCTCCCGAGCCCGTACGGGAGTTGTAGCGATGAGACAAGATAGTAGCTACTAACAATTGGAGACCATGAAATTGGGGAGAAAAAATTAAATAAATAAAATGTTTTAAAGGATGCTCTCGATTGTTCATCTGTAAAAGTTTGTGAGTGCTTTTGGTGAAAAGCCGAATTTCTTCAGCCTCCTGAGGTGGAAGAGGCGCTGCTGCACCTTCTTCACCACGCTGTCTGCGTGGGTGGACCAATTCAGTTTGTCCGTGATGTGTACGCCGAGGATCTTAAAACTTACTACCCTCTCCACTACTGTCCCGTCAATGTAGATAGGGGGGTGTTCCCTCTGCTGTTTCCTGAAGTCCACAATCATCTCCTTTGTTTTTTTGACATTGAGTGTGAGGTTATTTTCCTGACACCATACTCTGAGGGCCCTCACCTCCTCCCTGTAGGCCGTCTCGTCATTGTTGGTAATCAAGCCTACCACTGTAGGTAGTGTCGTCGGTGAACAGGGAGTACAGGAGAGGGCTCAGAACGCATCCTTGCGGGGCCCCAGTTTTGAGGATCAGTGGGGTGGAGATGTTGTTACCTACCCTCACCACCTGGGGGGGCGGCCCGTCAGGAAGTCCAGGATCCAGTTGCACAGGGCGGGGTCGAGACCCATGGTCTCGAGCTTGATGACGAGTTTGGAGGGTACTATGGTGTTAAATGCTGAGCTGTAGTCGATGAACAGCATTCTCACATAGGTATTCCTCTTGTCCAGATGGGTTAGGGCAGTGTGCAGTGTGGTTGCGATTGCGTCGTCTGTGGACCTATTGGGGCGGTAAGCAAATTGGAGTGGGTCTAGGGTGGAGGTTAGGGTGGAGGTGATATGGTCCTTGACTAGACTCTCAAAGCACTTCATAATGACGGAAGTGAGTGCTACGGGGCGGTAGTCGTCAGTTACCTTAGCTTTCTTGGGTACAGGAACAATGGTGGCCCTCTTGAAGCATGTGGGAACAGCAGACTGGGATAAGAATTGATTGAATATGTCCGTAAACACACCAGCCAGCTGGTCTGCGCATGCTCTAAGGATGCGGCTGGGGATGCCGTCTGGACCTACAGCCCTGCGAGGGTTAACATGTTTAAATGTTTTACTCATGTCGGCTGCAGTGAAGGAGAGTTTGCAGGTTTTGGTAGCGGGCCGTGTCAGTGGCACTGTATTGTCCTCAAAGCGAGCAAAAAAGTGATTTAGTCTGTCTGGGAGCAAGACGTCCTGGTCCGCGACGGGGCTGGTTTTCTTTATGTAATCCGTGATTGACTGTAGACCCTGCCACATACCTCTTGTGTCTGAGCAGTTGAATTGAGATTCTACTTTGTCTCTATACTGACGCTTAGCTTGTTTGATTGCCTTGCGGAAGGAATAGCTACACCGATTGTATTCGGGTCATGTTTCCGGTCACCTTGCCCTGGTTAAAAGCAGTGGTTTGCGCTTTCAGCTTCACACGAATGCCCTAACCCCAGTTTACCTAAACCCTTCAATGGATTCTACCAGGACCAAGTTTACCTAAACACTTCACTGGATTCTACGAGGTCCCAGTTTACCTAAACCCTTCATTGGATTCTACCAGGTCCACGGTTTACCTAAACACTTCAATGGATTCTTCCAGGTCCCAGACAGTTTACCTAAATCCTTCAATGGATTCTACCAGGTCCCAGACATTTTACCTAAACCCTTCAATGGATTCTACCAGGTCCCAATTTACCTAAACCCTTCAATGGATTATATCAGGTCCCAGACAGTTTACCTAAATCCTTCAATGGATTATACCAGGTCCCAGACAGTTTACGTAAACCCTTCAATGGATTCTACCAGGTCCCAGTTTACCTAAACCCTTAAATGGATTCTTCCAGGTCCCAGACAGTTTACCTAAATCCTTCAATGGATTATACCAGGTCCCAGTTTACCTAAACACTTCAATGGATTCTACCAGGTCCCAGTTTACCTAAATCCTTCAATGGATTCTACCAGGTCCCAGTTTACCTAAACCCTTCAATGGATTCTTCCAGGTCCCAGACAGTTTACCTAAATCCTTCAATGGATTATACCAGGTCCCAGACAGTTTACGTAAACCCTTCAATGGATTCTACCAGGTCCCAGACAGTTTACCTAAATCCTTCAATGGATTATACCAGGTCCCAGACAGTTTACGTAAACCCTTCAATGGATTCTACCAGGTCCCAGACAGTTTACCTAAACCCTTCAATGGATTCTACCAGGTCCCAGTTTACCTAAACCCTTCAATGGATTCTACCAGGTCCCGGACAGTTTAACTAAACCCTTCAATGCATTCTTCAGGTCCCAGTTGACCTAAACCCTTCAATGGATTCTACCAGGTCCCGGACAGTTTACCTAATCTCTTCAATGGATTCTACCAGGTCCCAGTTTACCTAAACCCTTCAATGGATTCTTCCAGGTCCCAGACAGTTTACCTAAATCCTTCAATGGATTCTACCAGGTCCCAGACAGTTTACCTAAACCCTTCAATGGATTCTACCAGGTCCCAGTTTACCTAAACCCTTCAATGGATTCTACCAGGTCCCGGACAGTTTAACTAAACCCTTCAATGGATTCTTCAGGTCCCAGTTTGCCTAAACCCTTCAATGGATTCTACCAGGTCCCAGACAGTTTACCTAACCCCTTCAATGGATTACTCCAGGTCCCAGTTTACCTAAACCCTTCAATGGATTCTTACAGGTAAATTCTGAAATACATTTATTTAACACAAGACACAGTGATAACCTTCACCCTCCCCACTGAAGCACCTCACATAGTCAATTGTTTATCAAATACAGAGTACTCTGAAATTGTTATCTTCACATTGCCAAGACATCATCATCCCTCAATAACTTCAAGCGAAGACTGACGAACCAAACCTGACGAACCAAACTACTCAGTAATCTCCTCCATGAAGACTGGGGGTCAGCCTGATGAACCAAACTACTCATTAATCTCCTCCATGAAGACTGGAGGTCAGCCTGATGAACCAAACTACTCAGTAATCTCCTCCATGAAGACTGGAGGTCAGCCTGATGAACCAAACTACTCATTAATCTCCTCCATGAAGACTGGAGGTCAGCCTGATGAACCAAACTACTCAGTAATCTCCTCCATGAAGACTGGAGGTCAGCCTGATGAACCAAACTACTCAGTAATCTCCATGAAGACTGGGGGTCAGCCTGATGAACCAAACTACTCAGTAATCTCCTCCATGAAGACTGCGGTTCAGCCTGATGAACCAAACTACTTATTCATCTCCTCCATGAAGACTGGGGGTCAGCCTGATGAACCAAACTACTCATTAATCTCCTCCATGAAGACTGGGGGTCAGCCTGATGAACCAAACTACTCAGTAATCTCCTCCATATAGCCCAACTTTCACACACTCACATCCACAAACACACACACATTTAAACAAAACTTATACTGTTTATAATTTTTTTGTGATTTCTGATCAGTTAATTTTTACATTTATTATTAGTGGGTTTTGTTATGTGTTTTAACAAACCTGTTTTATTTTTGTACTTCCCGAATGTATTTATATAGTATTTTGTGCTTCCAGCCACCTGCACACCGTTTATTCATTCCTTTTTATCTGTATTGTTGTTGACCACTTGTTTTCTTTGGTACAAATAAATTAAACTAAACCTGAACATCCCCTAGTTATATAAAGGTTAAACGTGTATTTATTTATTTTATCCCCAAACTCATGGCTAAACAACAGGCACATATTGTATCATTCAGTGTAAATGTCTATCTGAAACATATCAATGTTACTACGTTATATCCCAGTCTCCCCACCTGGTCCTGAAGACAGGAACTATGTATCCAATGACATCGTTGGTGTCAGGGTCCATGGCCAGGTACTTCTTGACTCTCGGCGGCAGCAGCTGGCTAGGTATGAACTCCGACCTCTTCTCTGATTCGACAAAACTCTGCTGCACTCTGACGGGTGTAGATAAGGTGAGAGAGAGAGAGAGAGAGAGAGAGAGAGAGAGAGAGAGAGAGAGGGACAGAGAAAGACAGAGTCAGAGCTTTACAATTCTTTAACACCGAGTAGTTGTGTCATAGCAACAGTGGTTGTGTCATAGCAACAGTAGTTGTGTCATAGCTACAGATGTTCTACCTGGATGTACCTTGACAGTAACAGTTACTACTGAGATAGATGTAAGAATGGAAAGTTACCAGTGTCACTAAACAAATACATATGTGAAGATATACTGATAGTGGAACCTAGTCCAGCGAACAGCAGAAATAACTCACATGATCCTGACACACACAATAACAACACGCAAACAACAGACAAAATAGATAAAGATACACCAGATACCACAGACACATTAGAAACCAAAGATAAACCAGACCCAACATATATAACTGACACCACAGATATACCAGACCTAAAAGATATACCAGACATCACAGATACACCAGACACCACAGATACACCAGACACCACAGATCTACCAGACACCACATATACACCAGACACCACAGATACACCAGACACCACAGATACACCAGACACCACAGATACACCAGACACCACAGATATACACCAGATACCACAGACACATTAGAAACCAAAGATAAACCAGACCCAACATATATAACTGACACCACAGATATACCAGACCTAAAAGATATACCAGACACCACAGATACACCAGACACCACAGATACACCAGACACCACAGATATACAGATACACCAGACACCACAAATACACCAGACACCACAGATACACCAGGCACCACAGATACACCAGGCACCACAGATACACCAGACACCACAGATACATCAGCCTCTCACACCTCCATTTGTCTGTTTGGGGTTTTGAATGAGACCAAGAAAGGAAAGGAACTGTTGGAGAGCTGGAGTAGAGTTCAGCAGTGGGAGAGTTCACATGATTGGAAGAGTTTGTATTAAACACTAACAGCTGGAGGAACTACAGATTCACACTGATCATTCAGCTGGAGGAACTACAGATTCACACTGATCATTCAGCTGGAGGAACTACAGATTCACACTGATCATTCAGCTGGAGGAACTACAGATTCACACTGATCATTCAGCTGGAGGAACTACAGATTCACACTGATCATTCAGCTGGAGGAACTACAGATTCACACTGATCTCCAGTTTCAACTGACCTGAGCCCTAGGACCATGCCCCAGGACTACCTGACATGATGACTCCTTGCTGTCCCCAGTCCATCTGACCGTGCTGCTGCTCCAGTTTCAACTGTTCTGCCTTATTATTATACGACCATGCTGGTCATTTATGAACATTTGAACATCTTGGCCATGTTCTGTTATAATCTCCACCCGGCACAGCCAGAAGAGGACTGGCCACCCCACATAGCCTGGTTCCTGTCTAGGTTTCTTCCTAGGTTTTGGCCTTTCTAGGGAGTTTTTCCTAGCCACCGTGCTTCTACACCTGCATTGCTTGCTGTTTGGGGTTTTAGGCTGGGTTTCTGTACAGCACTTTGAGATATCAGCTGATGTACGAAGGGCTATATAAATACATTTGATTTGAAAATGTTGATTTAAATTTGATTTGATTTGATCATTCAGCTGGAGGAACTACAGATTCACACTGATCATTCAGCTGGAGGAACTACAGATCCACACTGATCATTCAGCTGGAGGAACTACAGATTCACACTGAACATTCAGCTGAGGAACACCACACTCCAAAAGGGGTTTTAGGCTGTCCCCATAGGAGAACCCTTTTTGGTTCAAGGGATAACCCCTTTTTTGTTCCACTTAGAACCTCCATGGAAAGGGTCCTACATGGAACCCAAAAGGGTTCTTCAAAGGGTTCCCCTATTGGGAGAGCCAAAGAAACCCTTAAGGTTCTAGATCACATGTTTTTCTCTAAGAGTGCAGTACAGAGAGCAGGAAAATTACACTATTATAATTATGATTAAGCCTCTAACGGCACATAAAATACATAGCTACAAGCTAAAGTTTAGAATCCCAAGACTAAAGATACAGGTCTGTTCAGTGAGCATTCCACCCAGGCACCACCAAAGCCTTTTACTATTAAACTGTTCCTGTACAGGCCAGCCAACATCAGTGTCATTATTAACAGTAAAAAATAATGTCCCAATAGTACAGTCATTGAGTCGTTTTCCTCTCAAGCAGACACATGTAGCTCAGCTCTCGCCATGAATATCTCTGGCTCCCAGCCTGCAAGAGATCATGTTCACTCAGCAGGAAGAAAAGCATTCAGCAGGGTCCCTCAGCCTACAGCATGTGTCCAAAATGGAGCCTTCAAACTACTGCATTTCTCCAACAGGGCGCCTTCAGTCTGGTCCTCCAGCCTACAGCAGGTCTCCAACATGGAGCTCTCAGCCTACATCATGTCTTAAACATGGAGCCCTCAGCCTACATCATGTCTTAAACATGGAGCCCTCAGTCTACATCATGTCTTAAACATGGAGCCCTCAGCCTACTGCATCTCCAACATGGAGCCTACATTCTGGTCCTTCAGCCTACAGCATGTCTTCAACATGGAGCCTTCAGTCTGGTCCTCCAGCCTACAGCATGTTTCCAACATGAAGCCTTCAGCCTGGTCCTTCAGCCTACAGCACGTCTCCAACATGAAGCCTTCAGTCTGGTCCTTCAGCCTACAGCATGTTTCCAACATGAAGCCTTCAGCCTGGTCCTTCAGCCTACAGCATGTCTCCAACATGGAGCCTTCTGACCATGTGTCTACAGAACAGTGTGATATTGTACCACAGGTTACTAAACTAACATTTCAAATGATTATAAGATGGTCATGCCATGGATCATGTCGCTATATGACTTGGAATTTTTGGATCCCTTTTGGTATTAACCTTTTTTATTTAGTCCACAGAAACACATTTAATAACACATTCATAAACGGCAAAAAAGACAGTCAAAAAATAAATCACAGGGAATAAGATTTGAAGAATCTATTTATTTTACACATATTTAAACCCTTATTTTTGGTGGCACAAACCTACCTCCATACTTCAATGTGTTTGTATGTCTTACTTTCAGGTGAGTCCTGTGTCACATGTGGTGGTCGTAGAGCAGAACAGAGAACACCATGGTGTTCATGAGACTCTTCCCTTTCCATAGAGCGGTCACTCCATAGGTCAAACCGATGTTTTCATGTCTCATAGTCTAACAAACACCGCTGTAGCTCGGCCACCTTCCACCGCAGATACGGAAGGCCAACACACCCAGTTATCTCTATCTTAAACTGATCCATTATTATTATATTACTTAGATTGAGGCAAGGGTGCCAACAGAGCATATTTACTCCAGACATACAAGTCAGCAGTCAGTCACATACCTGTGTCAACACAACATAGTAAGCAAAACCCTCAACACATAAACTACTACTACAGTCATCTTTAGTCGTATTAGAACAACAGTCACTTCACCACACCAAGACTGTTACAGCCAGGACATAAATTAATCCCGCGGATAGATTATAAATGATCAAACAGCAGAGGAGAGGAGCAGTAGAGAGATGGCACAGTCCTCCTCTCCTCCTCATCCTCCTGTTCTTACCCTATGGTGCTGTGCTGGATTCTCTTGTGGGCAGCATATGACAGCTGACTAAAAGAGGAGCGAGAGCTGTGATGGCTGATGCTCTCATGCTGCTGCTTCTTGTCACTGTGGTGGTGGTGGTGCTGTTTCACGTGGAACGATGCAGACATCCTGACTGGCTGGCTGATAAGTTCAGACTCCAGGCTCCCCGCCACACGCTAAGTTCAATCAGAACAGGATTTGAATCTACTCAGTGTAAATAAGTCTGTAAAACATTCTGATTATGGTTATGATGGGGTTATGGTATAGTTGTTTTAGTTCAAGCTTGCAGTTAAATCTGTCAATTTATGATTAAATGGTTTTAATTGATATTATTATTGATTGACAACTAAATATAACAGTTCTAGATTAGTTCACAGTGTATTCAAATGGCAAAGCTGTTATTAAAAGAATCTGATTGGAATAGCCAAGTTCACAATTAATCTAATCTTTACTAGTAGGCTACATTGTGTCTTTAACGAATTGACTTCTTCTCCTCCTCCAGACTAACAATCACTTCAGTCTTCAGTCTGGAAACTGGAAACTGAGATAGACTAAAGTGCTATTCCAGAGTAGATTTTGAGCCAGACTGACACTGGAAAGGCTGAGCCCCATCAGGTGTCATGGGCGGGATACGCCTACCCACGGTGAGTAAGGGTATGAAAAGGCCTACCCAGGGTGAGTATGGGTATGGATAGGCCTACCCAGGGTGAGTAAGGGTATGAAAAGGTCAACCCAGGTCGAGTAAGGGTATGAAAAGGTCTACCCAGGGTGGGTATGGGTATGGATAGGCCTACCCTGGGAGGGTAAGGGTAGACTGATGCTCTGGTAGTAAGCCTATGGGAAACTGGGTCATGTGCTCCTATGGGAAACTGGGTCATGTGCTCCTATGGGAAACTGGGGCATGTGCTCCTATGGGAAACTGGGTCATGTGCTCCTATGGGAAACTGGGGCATGTGCTCCTATGGGAAACTGGGGCATGTGCTCCTATGGGAAACTGGGGCATGTGCTCCTATGGGAAACTGGGTCATGTGCTCCTATGGGAAACTGGGTCATGTGCTCCTATGGGAAACTGGGGCATGTGCTCCTATGGGAAACTGGGGCATGTGCTCCTATGGGAAACTGGGGCATGTGCTCCTATGGGAAACTGGGGCATGTGCTCCTATGGGAAACTGGGGCATGTGCTCCTATGGGAAACTGGGGCATGTGCTCCTATGGGAAACTGGGGCATGTGCTCCTATGGGAAACTGGGGCATGTGCTCCTATGGGAAACTGGGTCATGTGCTCCTATGGGAAACTGGGGCATGTGCTCCTATGGGAAACTGGGGCATGTGCTCCTATGGGAAACTGGGGCATGTGCTCCTATGGGAAACTGGGGCATGTGCTCCTATGGGAAACTGGGGCATGTGCTCCTATGGGAAACTGGGGCATGTGCTCCTATGGGAAACTGGGGCATGTGCTCCTATGGGAAACTGGGGCATGTGCTCCTATGGGAAACTGGGGCATGTGCTCCTATGGGAAACTGGGGCATGTGCTCCTCTAGCATTTTATTTAATACATTTGTTAATTTGATTGTTGACAAACAAAACAAAATCTGTCAGAAAAGTATTTTGAAACCTTCCACTATGTGTATTTCATACATGCATCATCTTCGACCAGAATTACTGTCTTACCTCAATTCGCCACCAAATCCCTAGTTAGAAAGCAACTGTTTTCTTGAAGCTGTGACGGCGCCATTTTCCCTACAATTCCCCCAACGTGGGCCAGTCCCCTAGCAATCTGAGTTCTAGACATTTTCAGCCCCTCGCATTTGAGTGTCACCTAGCAAGAGACCTGCCCAGCGTTATCCAATAAGGTTGCAGGGCGGGCCCAAATGCTCAGTGGACACAGCAGAGAGAGAGAGAGAGAGTAATGACGTGGTGCACATATCTGCACATATGTGATGTAGACGGCTATTTCCATGAACCACTTTTGGCTTGTGAGTGCTACTTTCAGAACTACTGGCTAAAAAGTACCAGAGAATCTCTTTAGGATGTCTAAAGATGCTATGTAACATGACTTAAGGTAGGCCTCTGGGCTCTTATTCTAAAATTAGGTCTCCATGCACTATCCAACTGCACATATGAACTCAGTCTTAGTACCATTATGAGAGTTAGTCAATAAAAACATATGAACTCAGTCTTAGTACCATTATGAGAGTTAGTCAATAAAAACATATGAACTCAGTCTTAGTACCATTATGAGAGTTAGTCAATAAAAACATATGAACTCAGTCTTAGTACCATTATGAGAGTTAGTCAATAAAAACATATGAAAATTAAATGAATACATTGGAAGGTAAGTTAGTTTACTCAGAATTGTTATGTTAGCTACATTCATCAAATGAAACAATACTAGGACAACCAAGTATTAGTGAAGGTGACATTAATGTAACTTAATAATAAATTATATACATTCAGGCCTATGGTAATAAATATAGTCCTCAATAGCCTAGATATAGGCCTACTATTATCCATTAGACAAAATATGCAAAATATAGATTGGAGTCTAATTTCATTATACAAAAGCATATGAATTAAAACCATTTTCACTCACCAAAACTGAAAATCTTTCAATCGTTGAAACCAACAGGACAGGGGGTGCAACTCCAAAAGTATCCAAAGCAAGTCCTAAACCAGGCAGAACAGCAATGGGAGTGGAGGGGACAGGACGAGCAGCGGCCACAGAACTAAAATAATGCTGCCACTCGGCAGAATGCTGAAGACACCGTCAGGACCTTTTAAGGGACCACCATCAGGAGGCACGGTAAATATAGCAGAGAGGGGGAGGGGAGGGGAGGGGAGGGGAGGGGAGGGGAGGGGAGAGACAGCAACACAATTAGACCCAACCAAATCATGAGAAAACAAAAAGATAATTACTTGACACATTGTGAAGAATTAAGAAAAAAACAGAGCAAACTAGAATTCTACTTGGCCCTAAACAGAGAGTACACAGTGGCAGAATACCTGACCACTGTGACTGACCCAAACTTAAGGAAAGCTTTGACTATGTACAGACTCAGTGAGCATAGCCTTGCTATTGAGAAAGGCCGCCGCAGCGGACTGAGTCTGTACATAACCTGTCTTCTCTTGAGAGGAAAGCTTTGACTATGTGCACACCGCCCACGAAATGAGGTGGAAACTGAGCTGCACTTCCTAACCTCCTGTCAAATGTATGACAATATTAGAGACACATATTTCCATCAGATTACACAGATCCACAAAAAAACAACCCATTATCTACTGGGTGAAATACCACAGTGTGCCATCACAGCAGCAATATTTGTGACATGTTGTCACAAGAAAAGGGCAACCAGTGAAGAACAAACACCATTTTAAATACAACCCATATTTATGTTTATTTATATTCCCTTTTCTACTTTAACTATTTTCACATCGATAAACACTGCATATATACATGATATGACATCTGAAATGTCTTAATTCCTTTGGAACTTCTATGAGTGTAATGTTTAGTGTACAGTTTTGTTTATTTCACTTTTGTTTATTATCTACTTCACTTGCTTTGGCAATGTTAACAGATGTTTCCCATGCTAGTAAAGCCCTTGAATTGAAATTGAGAGAGAGACAAGATCAATTCTGCGCACAGTTTGAAAAGCAA
Source organism: Oncorhynchus kisutch (assembly GCF_002021735.2). Classification (NCBI taxonomy): domain Eukaryota; kingdom Metazoa; phylum Chordata; class Actinopteri; order Salmoniformes; family Salmonidae; genus Oncorhynchus; species Oncorhynchus kisutch. The sequence goes on along the minus strand of NC_034200.2, from coordinate 44,031,996 downwards.
CATTTGTGGGATACTCAATCTGACTAGCAGGTTTATTTGATTTATGTTACCTTTATTTAACTAGGCAAGTCAGTTAAGAACAAATTCTTATTTTGGGACCTAGGAACAGTGGGTTAACTGCCTGTTCAGACAGATTTGTACCTTGTCAGCTCGGGGGTTTGAACTTGCAACCTTCCGGTTACTAGTCCAACACTCTAACCACTAGGCTACGCTGCCGCCCCAGCGTTCTCCATCATGCTCTGGAGCAGTTCTGCAGGGTGGTCACTAGCTGGCACAGCCACAAAGTCATAACATAACAACTTAACCCTAACCTTAACCACACTAGTAACCCTAACCTTAAATTAAGACCAAATAGCTCATATTTGTTTTTATGAATTCTTACAATAAAGCCAATTTGGACCTTTTGCAGCTGGTCTATCTAGCGGAAATCGCTCAGTTCTGCCTTCAGGGCAAGACGTATCCCACTAAATGTCAGCCTGCAACTGGCTGAAGACGGGAAACACCCTGTAACTGAAACAGGTTCATTATGAATGCATCTGATTCTTGTCTCGTTAGCGATTGAGGGGAACCATCGGATGGGGACATAGTTTAAGTTTAGTTAAATTTATTTTCACCAAAGAAAACAATTGACAAACAATACAGATACAAACTAATACATACACGTTATGCAGGTGTAGTTGAAAGCTCAGGGGCTTGTATAAAAACCACACAACAAAAACACTATAGAAGTACAAAAATAAAAAAGGATTGTTCAAAGAGATAACAAAACCTACTAATTATACATACATTTATCAGTACATGTATGTGTGCATGTGAGAGTTGGGCTATATACTGAGTAGTTTGGTTCATCAGGCTGACCCCCAGTCTTCATGGAGGAGATTACTGAGTAGTTTGGTTCATCAGGCTGACCTCCAGTCTTCATGGAGGAGATTACTGAATAGTTTGGTTCATCAGGCTGACCTCCAGTCTTCATGGAGGAGATTACTGAGTAGTTTGGTTCATCAGGCTGACCTCCAGTCTTCATGGAGGAGATTACTGAGTAGTTTGGTTCATCAGGCTGACCTCCAGTCTTCATGGAGGAGATTACTGAGTAGTTTGGTTCATCAGGCTGACCTCCAGTCTTCATGGAGGAGATTACTGAGTAGTTTGGTTCATCAGGCTGACCTCCAGTCTTCATGGAGGAGATTACTGAGTAGTTTGGTTCATCAGGCTGACCCCCAGTCTTCATGGAGATTACTGAGTAGTTTGGTTCATCAGGCTGACCTCCAGTCTTCAGGGAGGAGATTACTGAGTAGTTTGGTTCATCTGGCTGACCTCCAGTCTTCATGGAGGAGATGACTGAATAGTTTGGTTCATCAGGCTGACCTCCAGTCTTCATGGAGGAGATGACTGAGTAGTTTGGTTCATCAGGCTGACGTCCAGTCTTCATGGAGGAGATTACTGAGTAGTTTGGTTCATCAGGTTGACCCTCTGTCTTCGCTTGAAGTTATTGAGGATTATGATCAATGTTCCCTCTAGACCCGAGACTGCCGTGCATCTCCCCCAGGAATGCTGTGCAGAAATATCAATGCACAGAGAGAAGCATGATATCGAACTTCACTCAATTCTTTAGAGCAGTGGTCACCAACCGGTCACCAACCGATCATTTGCGAAAGGCATTCCTAGTCGATTGCCAATTATTTCTGTAAAAAAAACAATGATAAAACCTTGTGTTCCTATTTTTATTTGATTTGTCTCGGCTGTTGTCGGTAGGTGCACCCGATTTGTTGCCATTTTGAACAATTCATTTGTCTCAAGGTACAAAATGTGCCTTATCAGCGGAGCTTGAGAGCAAATTGCACGATAAATCTACCGCTGGCCAATCGGATGGCTCAGATTACTGTATCTGTTGTAATGTAGCAGGCATTAAACAAAGCTACAGCAAAATGTATACTGTGAGATTTCAAAACGTATAAAACCATGATTAGAGAGACTGTCAACAAATACAGCAAAGAGCTGCTGTTTTTATGACTGAGTTCATGTTTACGTTCTCACTCAGCCCTGTCAACACTTTGTATTCAACACTTTTATTAGCCAGACAATGCGCGTTCTTCCTATTTCCACTCAGCACTACAACAAGCACTGCAGCAGTAATGAATGAGTTGGAGAGTGTACCTATAGGAATGAATCAGTAGGAGAGTGCACCTATAGGAATGAATGAGTAGGAGAGTGCACCTATAGGATTGAATGAGTTGGAGAGTGTACCTATAGGAATGAATCAGTAGGAGAGTGTACCTATAGGAATGAATGAGTAGGAGTGTGTATCTATAGGAATGAATGAGTAGGAGAGTGTACCTATCGGAATGAATGAGTAGGAGAGTGCACCTATAGGAATGAATGAGTAGGAGAGTGTACCTATAGGAATGAATGACTAGGAGAGTGCACCTATAGGAATGAATGAGTAGGAGAGTGTACCTATAGGATTGAATGAGTAGGAGTGTGTACCTATAGGAATGAATGAGTAGGAGTGTGTATCTATAGGAATGAATGAGTAGGAGAGTGCACCTATAGGAATGAATCAGTAGGAGAGTGCACCTATAGGAATGAATGAGTAGGATAGTTTACCTATAGGAATGAATGAGTAGGAGTGTGTACCTATAGGAATGAATGAGTAGGAGTGTGTATCTATAGGAATGAATGAGTAGGAGTGTGTATCTATAGGAATGAATGAGTAGGAGAGTGTACCTATAGGAATGAATGAGTAGGAGAGTGTACCTATAGGAATGAATGAGTAGGAGAGTGTACCTATAGGATTGAATGAGTAGGAGTGTGTACCTATAGGAATGAATGAGTAGGAGAGTGTACCTATCGGAATGAATGAGTAGGAGAGTGTACCTATAGGAATGAATGAGTAGGAGAGTGTACCTATAGGAATGAATGAGTATGAGAGTGTACCTATAGGAATGAATGAGTAGGAGAGTGTTTCTATAGGAATGCGTTGTTATTATTAGTGGCTTGGGTCTTTTTTTGATATCGAGGAATATTTCACTTTCTCTGGTCATAGGAGTAACAACCTTAATTTGTGCATGAGACCAATACTCGAGTTTACCAATAAAAAGGTGTCCCTTTTAGGTCAGTGGCAGAGCAGAGGGATGTTGAGGCGGACCCTCAGTCTGCTGCTTTCTCCTTAAGATACAAAGCATACAGTATTATTTAAATGTATGCTCACTCAGCTATGCCTCAAGTAATACAACAACGGATCTATTACCGGTATGATCATATAGCCTACCTCAAATTTTGAAATATCATTTTTTTTTTAAATGGCCCAAACAACAATGCATTGGCAGGTAAATTCAAGCAAAGCCATGATCATGCTGTGATAATGACAGATGCTTTCTTGAGTTCCTCTGCAAGGCTAAGGTCCTCTAGAACTCCATCTCAATCTCGAACTCCATCTCCAGGAGTTTCCTCATGGATATCTACAGCTTACTGCTCAAACCTCATTGCTACAGGACTGTTTTTAATTGGTTAATGTTAAAAAGTCTCAGCGGAAGATCTGGGCATTTTGACTTTTTTTACCCCTTTTTCTCCCCAATTTCGTGGTAGTAGTAGCTACTATTTTGTCTCATCGCTACAACTCCCGTACGGACTCGGGAGAGACGAAGGTTGAAAGTCATGCGTCCTCCGATACACAACCCAACCAAGCCGCACTGCTTCTTAACACAGCGCGCATCCAACCCGGAAGCCAGCCGCACCAATGTGTCGGAGGAAACACCGTGCACCTGGCAACCTTGGTTAGCACGCACAGCGCCCGGCCCGCCACAGGACAGAGCCTGGGCGCAAACCCAGAGTCTCTGATGGCACAGATGGCGCTGCAATACAGCGCCCTTAACCACTGCGCCACCCGGGAGGCCCAGAAAGTGATCACTGTTCTAGAGTTGTCCCTGTTAACACTGTCACCGCAATATTAGCCACTTTCAAAGCAACATACTGAAACAAATGGAACTGTGCAAGAGATTTTGTTGTAGGCACAACGTATTGGAATAGGATTCTATTGCATTGACACACACTATTAAACCAATCAGAGCTGCAGTATGCAAATAGCCCATTACAAATAGGCTAAATATGGATCATGAGCGGCCATGAGTAACTCACTTGTGCTGAGATCGAAGAGAGAGCTGCATTTAGCCATGTGACATTTAGTTCATATCCTTTGCTAGTTACTGATTATTATTATTATCAGATCATTTGTAGTCAAAACATGTACTTTTCTAGACATCTTTGAAAAGCCAGTCAGGTAAAGAGCTTTTTTATGTCTAAAAGGGGCGGTGTTGTATTTTGAGAAAGGCTTGAATAAGCCAAGTAGCCAATAGGCAGAAGGTAGAATAATTTCACAATTTTCAGTCACCTCCTTGTCTGATGGACAAGTGGATAAACAGGTGAATGTCAAGCCCTTCATGTTGTTTTTTTATTTGCTGTACCAGATGGTGATGCAGCCGGTTACTCTCAATAGTGCAGCTGGAGAACTTCTTTAGGATCTGAGCGCCATGCAGGGCTGAATTTCCTCCTGAGGTTGAAGAGGCTGTGATGCGCACGCCAAGGAACTTCACTTCACCCTCTCCCCTGCAGCCCGTCGACGACAATAGGCGCATGCTCCTCCCCGTTTCCTGTAGTCCGCGATCAGCTCCTTGGTTTTACTGACGTTGAATGAGAGGCTGTTCCATTGTGCCAGTGCTCTAATCTCCTCCCTGTAGTTTGTTACCAGGGCTCTAACCTCCTCCCTGTAGTTTGTTACCAGGGCTCTAACCTCCTCCCTGTAGTTTGTTACCAGGGCTCTAATCTCCTCCCTGTAGTTTGTTACCAGGGCTCCAATCTCCTCCCTGTAGTTTGTTACGAGGGCTCTAACCTCCTCCCTGTAGTTTGTTACCAAGGCTCTAATCTCTTCCCTGTAGTTTGTTGCCAGGGCTCTAACCTCCTCCCTGTAGTTTGTTACTAGGGCTCTAACCTCCTCCCTGTAGTTTGTTACCAGGGCTCTAACCTCCTCCCTGTAGTTTGTTACCGGGGCTCTAATCTCTTCCCTGTAGTTTCTTACCGGGTCTCTAACCTCCTCCCTGTAGTTTGTTACCAGGGCTCTAACCTCCTCCCTGTAGTTTGTTACCAGGGCTCTAATCTCCTCCCTGTAGTTTGTTACCAGGGCTCTAATCTCTTCCCTGTAGTTTGTTACGAGGGCTCTAACCTCCTCCCTGTAGTTTGTTACCAAGGCTCTAATCTCTTCCCTGTAGTTTGTTGCCAGGGCTCTAACCTCCTCCCTGTAGTTTGTTACCAGGGCTCTAACCTCCTCCCTGTAGTTTGTTACCAGGGCTCTAATCTCCTCCCTGTAGTTTGTTACCAGGGCTCTAATCTCCTCCCTGTAGTTTGTTACCAGGGCTCTAATCTCCTCCCTGTAGTTTGTTACCAGGGCTCTAATCTCCTCCCTGTAGTTTGTCTCACCACCGTCGTTTTGTCTGCAAACTTAATGATGGTGTTGGAGTCGTGCATGGCCACGCAGTCGTGGTTAAACAGGGAGTACGGGAGGGTACTAAGCACACACCCGAGGGGCCCCCGTGTTGAGGGTCAGCGTGGCAGATGTGTTGTTGCCTACCCTTACCACCAGGGGGCGGCCCATCAGGAAGTCCAGGATCCAGTTGCAGAGGGAGGTAGGTGCTCATACCAAGGGCCTTGAGCTTTAGTGTCAAGCTTGGAGTGGACTATGATGTTGATGAACAGCATTCTCACATAGGTGTTCCTCTTGTCCAGGTGGGATAGGCCTGTGTCCATCGTGCCTGAATGAATGTTTTTGCACCTCTATGTTGTACCAGAAAATGATCCATCGGGTCGTTTGTAATTTTCAGTGATTAGTAATGTTTTGAGCTAGTCTATATTAAAATAGATATGTCCATTTTATATATGATAAAATAATTAACAGATTGCATTTTGCACCCGTACGTACCCCCGTCACCTCAAAATGAATGGTTTTGATCACCCAAAAGTAGTAGTTTTTCTTTGCTTCCGCTCAACTGTATTGGCCTGTGTTGGCCTGTATTGGCCTGTGTTGGCCTGTATTGGCCTTTGTTGGCCAGTATTGGCCTGTGTTGGCCTGTATTGGCCAGTATTGGCCCGTGTTGGCCTGTATTGGCCTGTGTTGGCCTGTATTGGCCTTTGTTGGCCAGTATTGGCCTGTGTTGGCCTGTATTGGCCTTTGTTGGCCAGTATTGGCCCGTGTTGGCCTGTATTGGCCTGTGTTGGCCTGTATTGGCCTGTATTGGCCTTTGTTGGCCAGTATTGGCCTGTGTTGGCCTGTATTGGCCTTTGTTGGCCAGTATTGGCCCGTGTTGGCCTGTATTGGCCTGTGTTGGCCTGTGTTGGCATGTGTTGGCCTGTGTTGGCCTGTGTTGGCCTGTATTGGCCTGTGTTGGCACAGTGCAGTTAGAAGGCACTAGTCGCACCACTGGTGTTAAAAAGAAAAGGCACCTGCTAAAGACAATGTTTATCTACTTCATTGTGCAACATTTGTATCGTTGTTTTAATGTTCGATGGTGTGATCCATATCACTGAGCTGCGTGTAAACAGCACCACAAGCTGTTTACAGGCATTGAACACCATTCTGCATTTCGTCATCTATTTTCCAACTTCAATCGGTTAAATCACCTTGTTAAATTTTTTTCATTCAGTTACAAAAGTAACTGGCCCATATGAGAGTATGCGCCTTGGCCACTTCAAGGTTACAATGTAGCCAAGCTGTGTCTGTATGCCCTATGCGCCAAATGAAAAAGCACAGGATGTGTGTCTGGATAAAACAGCTCTGCCTGGCAACACGACAGGGGCTGAAGTTGAAACTTGAGCCCTCCCAGTTTGTTTTATGTCCCTATATAAAAATAGCAAGACATTTAAAATAACCAGAGGCAAATTTAGCATGTAAATCTTGGTGGGGCAAACTCAAAAAAATATTTTAGATGCATGCCAGCAAAGCCACTACACTACACTAAACAATACATGGGCAGCTTGAGGTGCCCACAAGCTGTAAAGCCACTGGGCGGTGTAGGGGGGCTATTGAGAGCCACTGGGCGGTGTAGGGGGGGGCTATGTAAAGCCACTGGGCGGTGTAGGGTGGCTATGTAAAGCCACTGGGCAGTGTAATGGGGCTATTGAGAGCCACTGGGCGGTGTAGGGGGGGGCTATGTAAAGCCACTGGGCGGTGTAGGGTGGCTATGTAAAGCCACTGGGCAGTGTAGGGGGGCTATTGAGAGCCACTGGGCGGTGTAGGGGGGGCTATGTAAAGCCACTGGGCGGTGTAGAGGGGGCTATGTAAAGCCACTGGGCAGTGTAGGGGGGGCAATGTAAAGCAACTGGGCGGTGTAGGGGGGGCTATGTAAAGCCACTGGGCGGTGTAGAGGGGGCAATGTAAAGCCACTGGGCAGTGTAGGGGGGCTATGTAAAGCCACTGGGCGGTGTAAAGGGGGCAATGTAAAGCCACTGGGCGGTGTAGAGGGGGCAATGTAAAGCCACTGGGCGGTGTAGGGGGTGCAATGTAAAGCCACTGGGCAGTGTAGGGGGGGGCTATGTAAAGCCACTGGGCGGTGTAGAGGGGGCAATGTAAAGCCACTGGGCGGTGTAGGGGGGGCTATGTAAAGCCACTGGGCGGTGTAGAGGGGGCAATGTAAAGCCACTGGGCAGTGTAGGGGGGCTATGTAAAGCCACTGGGCGGTGTAGAGGGGGCAATGTAAAGCCACTGGGCGGTGTAGAGGGGGCAATGTAAAGCCACTGGGCGGTGTAGGGGGTGCAATGTAAAGCCACTGGGCAGTGTAGGGGGGGGCTATGTAAAGCCACTGGGCGGTGTAGAGGGGGCAATGTAAAGCCACTGGGCGGTGTAGGGGGGGCTATGTAAAGCCACTGGGCAGTGTAGGGGGGCTATGTAAAGCCACTGGGCGGTGTAGGGGGGGTATTGAGAGCCGCTGGGCGTTGTAGGGGGGCTATTGAGAGCCACTGGGCGGTGTAGGGGGGGCTATGGAGAGCCAGTTGGTGGTGTAGGGGGGCTATTGAGAGCCGCTGGGCGGTGTAGGGGGGGCTGTGTAGGGGGGGCTATGTAAAGCCACTGGGCGGTGTACGGGGGGCTATTGAGAGCCGCTGGGCGGTGTACGGGGGCTATTGAGAGCCACTGGGCGGTGTAGGGGGGCTATTGAGAGCCACTGGGCGGTGTAGGGGGGGGCTCTGCAAATCTGCTGGGCGGTGTAGGGGGGCTATGGAGAGCCGCTGGGCGGTGTAGGGGGGCTATTGAGAGCCACTGGGCGGTGTAGGGGGGGGCTCTGCAAATCTGCTGGGCGGTATAGGGGGGCTATTGAGAGCCCCTGGGATGTGTAGGGGGGGCTATGGAGAGCCACTTGGTGGTGTAGGGGGGGCTATTGAGAGCCGCTGGGCGGTGTAGGGGGGCTATTGAGAGCCGCTGGGCAGTATAGGGGGGCTATTGAGAGCCACTGGGCGGTGTAGGGGGGGGGCAATGTAAAGCAACTGGGCGGTGTAGGGGGGGCTATGTAAAGCCACCGGGCGGTGTAGGGGGGGCTATGTAAAGCCACCGGGCGGTGTAGGGGGGCTATGTAAAGCCACTGGGCAGTGTAGGGGGGGCTATGGAGACCCGCTGGGCGGTGTAGGGGGGCTATTGAGAGCCGCTGGGCGGTGTAGGGGGGGGGGGGGCGGTGTAGGGGGGCTATGTAAAGCCACTGGGCAGTGTAGGGGGGGCTATGGAGAGCCGCTGGGCGGTGTAGGGGGGCTATTGAGAGCCGCTGGGCGGTGTAGGGGGGCTATTGAGAGCCACTGGGCGGTGTAGGGGGGGGGGGATTTGTAGGGGGGCTATGTAAAGCCACTGGGCGGTGTAGGGGGGTTATGTAAAGCCACTGGGCGGTGTAGGGGGGCTATGGAGAGTCGCTGGGCGGTGTAGGGGGGCTATGGAGAGCCGCTGGGCGGTGTAGGGGGGCTATTGAGAGCCGCTGGGCGGTGTAGGGTGGCTATTGAGAGCCGCTGGGCAGTGTAGGGGGGCTATTGAGAGCCACTGGGCGGTGTAGGGGGGGCTGTGTAGGGGGGGCTATGTAAAGCCACTGGGCAGTGTAGGGGGGGCTATGGAGAGCCACTTGGTGGTGTAGGGGGGGCTATGGAGAGCCGCTGGGCGGTGTAGGGGGGCTATTGAGAGCCGCTGGGCAGTATAGGGGGGCTATTAAGAGCCACAGGGCGGTGTAGGGGGGGGCAATGTAAAGCAACTGGGCGGTGTAGGGGGGGCTATGTAAAGCCACCGGGCGGTGTAGGGGGGGCTATGTAAAGCCACCGGGCGGTGTAGGGGGGCTATGTAAAGCCACTGGGCAGTGTAGGGGGGGCTATGGAGAGCCACTTGGTGGTGTAGGGGGGCTATTGAGAGCCGCTGGGCGGTGTAGGGGGGGGCGGTGTAGGGGGGCTATGGAGAGCCGCTGGGCGGTGTAGGGGGGTTATTGAGAGCCGCTGGTCGGTGTAGGGGGGCTATTGAGAGCCACTGGGCGGTGTAGGGGGGGGGGGATTTGTAGGGGGGGCTATGTAAAGCCACTGGGCGGTGTAGGGGGGTTATGTAAAGCCACTGGGCGGTGTAGGGGGGCTATGGAGAGTCGCTGGGCGGTGTAGGGGGGCTATGGAGAGCCGCTGGGCGGTGTATGGGGGCTATTGAGAGCCGCTGGGCGGTGTAGGGTGGCTATTGAGAGCCGCTGGGCAGTGTAGGGGGGCTATTGAGAGCCACTGGGCGGTGTAGGGGGGGCTATGTAAAGCCACTGGGCAGTGTAGGGGGGGCTATGGAGAGCCACTTGGTGGTGTAGGGGGGCTATGGAGACCCGCTGGGCGGTGTAGGGGGGCTATTGAGAGCCGCTGGGCGGTGTAGGGGGGGCTGTGTAGGAGGGGCTATGTAAAGCCACCGGGCGGTGTAGGGGGGGCTATGGAGAGCCACTTGGTGGTGTAGGGGGGCTATGGAGACCCGCTGGGCGGTGTAGGGGGGCTATTGAGAGCCGCTGGGCGGTGTAGGGGGGGGCGGTGTAGGGGGGCTATGGAGAGCCGCTGGGCGGTGTAGGGGGGCTATTGAGAGCCGCTGGGCGGTGTAGGGGGGCTATTGAGAGCCACTGGGCGGTGTAGGGGGGGGGATTTGTAGGGGGGTTATGTAAAGCCACTGGGCGGTGTAGGGGGGCTATGGAGAGTCGCTGGGCGGTGTAGGGGGGCTATGGAGAGCCGCTGGGCGGTGTAGGGGGGCTATTGAGAGCCGCTGGGCGGTGTAGGGTGGCTATTGAGAGCCGCTGGGCAGTGTAGGGGGGCTATTGAGAGCCACTGGGCGGTGTAGGGGGGGCTGTGTAGGGGGGGCTATGTAAAGCCACTGGGCAGTGTAGGGGGGGCTATGGAGAGCCACTTGGTGGTGTAGGGGGGCTATGGAGAGCCGCTGGGCGGTGTAGGGGGGGGCTGTGTAGGAGGGGCTATGTAAAGCCACTGGGCGGTGTAGGGGGGGGCTATTGAGAGCCGCTGGGCGGTGTAGGGGGGCTATTGAGAGCCGCTGGGCAGTATAGGGGGGCTATTGAGAGCCACTGGGCGGTGTAGGGGGGCTATGGAGAGCCGCTGGGCGGTGTAGGGGGGCTATTGAGAGCCACTGGGCGGTGTAGGGGGGGGCTCTGCAAATCTGCTGGGCGGTGTAGGGGGGCTATGGAGAGCCGCTGGGCGGTGTAGGGGGGCTATTGAGAGCCGCTGGGTGGTGTAGGGGGGCTATTGAGAGCCACTGGGCGGTGTAGGGGGGCTATTGAGAGCCACTGGGCGGTGTAGGGGGGGCTATGTAAAGCCACCGGGCGGTGTAGGGGGGGCTCTGCTAAACCGCTGGGCGGTGTAGGGGGGGCTATGTAAAGCCACTGGGCGGTGTAGGGGGGCTATGTAAAGTCACTGGGCGGTGTAGAGCCTCTTGGCGGTGTAGGGGGGCTATGGTGAGCCGCTGGGCGGTGTAGAGGGGGCTATGTAAAGCCACTGGGCGCTGTGGAGAAAGTTGAAAGTTTAAAAACACTTAGGTTGGAGTCATTACAACTCAATTTTCAACCACTCTACAAATTTCTGGTTAACAAACTATAGTTTTGGCAAGTCGGTTAGGACATCTACTTTATGCATGACACCAAATTTTTCCAACATTTTTTTCCAGACAGATTATTTCACTTATAATTCACTGTAACACAATTCCAGTGGGTCAGAAGTTTACATACACTAAGTTGACTGTTCCTTTAAACAGCTTGGAAAATTCCTGAAAATGATGCCATGGCTTTAGAAGCTTCTGATAGGCTAATTGACATCATTTGAGTAAATTGGAGGTGTACCTGTGGATGTATTTCAAGGCCTACCTTTTAAACTCAGTGCCTCTTTGCGTGACATCATGGAAAAATCAAAAGAAATCAGCCAGGACCTCACATTTTTTGTAGACCTCCACAAGGCTGGTTCATTCTTGGTAGCAATTTCCAAATGAAGGTACCACATTCATCTGTCCAAACAATAGTACGCAAGTAAAAACACAATGGGACCACGCAGCCATGATATCGCTCAGGAAGGAGACGCGTTCTGTCTTGATGTGGAATAGAGTTCCTTGTAGTCATGGCTCTATGTAGTACTGTGCGCCTCCCATAGTCTGTTCTGGACTTGGGGACTGTGTATAGAAAATGATTGTGTTCCTAGCTCCAACAGTACAGTAATATCTAACAATTCACAACAATACACACAAATCTATAAGTAAAAGAACAGTGGCATGTCATGTGGGGTATATATTGGTGTCTGAGCTGTGTTAGTAGTTTAAAACAGACAGCTCAGTGCTTTCACCATGTCAATACCTCTCACAAAGACAAGTAGTCAAAGACACCCTGAGCCAGGAGAGATTGTTAGTTCTGTGTAGATTTAAGGGCCAGCCGTGCTGCCCTGTTCTCGGCCAACTGTAACTTCTATAGGGGTATCAAGCACCTCCCCCGATAGCTAAGTCTCAGTAAAACAGATTACGTTACAATATCTCATATCTCTCTGGTAGGAAATCTAATCTTACATAGTTCACTGTCCAGAGACTGTACATTAGCAAGTATTATACTAGGAAGTGGAGGCTCCTGTGATGAATGCTGCTTAGGATCCAGGTCTGGTAAATCAGATGTGTGGTGCTGCTGTTCTGTGGTGTGTGATCCCCGATCTTATTTCCAGAGGTCCTTGTCAGTAATAGGAAATAATACTTGAAACTTTCTGAGCAAATATCTTTGATACTTGTGTGTGTGTGGGAGTGGGGGGGAAGGGTAGAGATAGCCCTCAGTAGCAGTCAGTCAGCTCTAACCCAGGACAACAGCTGCTGCTCTGCTCATGGCTGCATGGGACAGCTGCTGCTCTGTTCTAATGTCACACTGAAGGACTCTCAGCTTCAAACACAGTCATTTTACAGTTGGGTTAAACGCAGACATGTCATTTCCTGTTTAAAGGGCATTCCATTATTCATATTAATGTAGGCCTATTACCATTTGTAATTTTTCACTTTTCAAAAATTAATGTATCGACAACTGAGTATATTCACCAGAATCTCTTTCATTCATTTGAATTGATTTATTGTAGAATGTCCCTGTACAGAATCTGTCAATCTGAGCCATTTATGTTTTCTTGGTGAAACTAAATGTTACGTTTGTCATACAAAAGTCTCCAGAATATTTAATTCATATCCTCACCGTGAAATGCTTACTTACAAGCTCTTAACAGTGCCGTTCAAGAAAGAGTTATGAAAATATTGACCAAATAACCATAACGAGGCTATATACAGTCATGGCCAAAAGTTTTGAGAATGACACAACTTTTTCAAAGTTCAAAGTTCACTGCCTCAGTGTCTTTAGATATTTTTGTCAGATGTTAGTATGGAATACTGAAGTATAATTATAAGCATTTCATAAGTGTCAAAGACTTTCATTGACAATTACATGAAGTTGATGCAAAGAGTCAATATTTGCAGTGTTGACCCTTCCTTTTCAAGACCTCTGCAATCCGCCCTGGCATGCTGTCAATTAACTTCTGGGCCACATCTTGACCGATGGCAGGCCATTCTTGCATAATCAATGCTTTTTGTCAGAATTTGTGGCTTTTTGTTTGTCCATCAGCCTCTTGAGGATTGCCCACAAGTTCTCAATGGGATTAAGGTCTGGGGAGTTTCCTGGCCATGGACCCAAAATATCGATGTTTTGTTCCCATAGCCACTTAGTTATTACTTTCGCCTTATGGCAAGGTGCTCCATCATGCTGGAAAAGGCATTGTTTGTCACCAAACTGTTCCTGGATCATTTGGAGAAGTTGCTCTTGGAGGATATGTTGGAACCATTCTTTATTCATGGCTGTGTTCTTAGGCAAAACTGTGAGTGAGCCCTCTCCCTTGGCTGAGAAGCAACCCCACACAGGAATGGTCGCAGGATGCTTTACTGTTGGCATGACACAGGACTGATGGTAGCCCTCACCTTGTCTTCTCCGGACAAGCTTTTTTCCGGATGCCCCAAACAATCGGAAAGGGGATTCAGAGAAAATGACTTTACCCCAGTCCTCAGCAGTCCAATCCTTGTACCGTTTGCAGAATATCAGTCGGTCCCTGATGTTTTTCCCAGAGAGAAGTGGCTTCTTTGCTGCCCTTCTTGACACCAGGCCATCCTCCAAAAGTCTTCTCCTCACTGTGCATGCAGATGCACTCACACCTGCCTGCTGCCATTCCTGAGCAAGCTCTGTACTAGTGGTGCCCCGATCCCGCAGCTGAATCAACTTGAGACGGTCCTGGCGCTTGCTGGAATTTCTTGGGCACCCTGAAGTCTTCTTCACAAAAATTGAACCGCTCTCCTTGAAGTTCTTGATGATCCGATAAATGGTTGATTTAAGATGCAATCTTAATGGCAGCAATATGCTTGCCTGTGAAGCCCTTTTTGTGCAAAGCAATGACGGCACGTGTTCCCTTGCAGGTAACCATGGTTGACAGAGGAAGAACAATGACTCCAAGCACCACTCTTCATAACATTCTGGAGTATATGCACATTTCCATCATACAAGCTGAGGCAGCAGACTGAAAATTTATATTTGTGTCATTCTCAAAACCTTTGGCCACGACTGTACAGGGGGTACCGGGGGGGGGGGGGGGGGGGGGGGGGGTCAATGTAAATAGTCCGGATGACTGTTTGATTAATTGTTCAGCTGTCTTATGGCTAGAAACTGTTTAGGAGCCTCTTGGTCCTATACTTGGTGCACTGGTACCGCTTGTCATGTGGTAGCAGAGAGAACAGTCTATGACTTGGGTGACTGGAGTCTGACATTTTTTGGGGCTTTCCTGACACCGCCTAGTATATAGGTCCTGGATGGCAGGAAGCTTGGCCCCAGTGATGTACTGGGCTGTACACACTACCCTCTGTAGTGCCTTAGGGTCAGATGCCGAGCAGTTGCCATACCAAGCGGTGATGCAACCAGTCAGGATGCTCTCGATGATGCAGCTGTAGAACCTTTTGAGGATCTGGGGACCCATGCCACATCTTTTCAGTCTCCTGAGGGGGAAAAGGTTTTGTCGTGCCCTCTTCACGACTGTCTGGTGTGCTTGGACCATGATAGTTCGTTGGTGATGTGGACACCAAGGAAATTGAAACTCTCGAACCGCTCCACTACAGCCCCGTTGATGTTAATGGGGGCCTGTTCAGTCCTTTTCCTGTAGTCCACGATCAGCTCCTATGTCTTGCTCACATTGATGGATAGGTTGTTGTTCTGAGTACACGTGCTGGTAATCCGTCTGGCCCTGCAGCCTTGTGAATGTTGACCTGTTTGAAAAGGTCTTACATCGGCTACAGACAGCGTGATCCAGAACAGCTGACGCTCTCATGCATGGTTCAGTGTTGCTTGCGCATAGAAGTAATTTAGCGCGACTGGTAGTCCAGAGTTCATCTAAACAGGGGATCTTGTGTGTTTATTTGCGTGTGCTGTCTGTGTGAGATAGAACCCAGTGGAGCGGGGAACAAATACATAAATATTGACTCATCACAACTCCGCAGCTGTATGCTAGCCTGGTGCACAAACACAGCAGAGGTCTTAGTTTTCTATTCCAACAACTCTTCTCCTGTGAGAGGCAACAGAAGATCCAGGGTCCAATGCTGGACTTGCTGTGGTCGGTCTCTCAATCTGACATGTTTTTCAAAATGCATCTTAAACTACCTGAGAGACTTTACCTTACAGTTATGAGAGATGACAGCAGTCAAGAACCTGCGAAGAAACACAGCCCACCAGACCCTCTATATTAGTTTTATTGGAATGCATACTCACAACGTTTTACACACACGACACAAATAACTTCAGCCATTTAAAATTGATCACAACACAAAGTGCTATTTAAATCACCTTACATCACATAGGTGTGAGGACACATGACATAATATACTGTAGCATGACCAGGAAATCAACATACAGCCAGAGTGGAGAATTGACAGGTAAGAAAAGAGACACCTTTTACACATCAACTCCTGACATAAACTGGACAGTTGATCCAGGTAATTTCATTGGATGATGTACATAGATACACACAATCAGCCACACATACACTGGTATGCATGTATACCCCAGTACATGTATGCAAACCCAGACACAGAGTGGGTTCCATGCAGGGGTCAGGAGATCAGCTCCTGGTGGCCACAGCCGGTTGCTGCTGCTGGTCAGACGACTGGAGCTGCTTCCCCAGATACTCCCTGTAGAGGAGAGGAGGAGTATATCATCAATAATCCAGAATCTACCATCCTTGGCCTCAACCCCATCAAGCAGCTTTGGAATGAATTGGAACACCGACTGCGAGCCAGGCCTAATCACCCAACATCAGTGCCTGACCGCACTAATGCTCGTGGCTGAATGGAAGCAAGTCCCAGCAGCAATGTTCCAACATCTAGTGGAAAGACTTCCCAGAAGAGTGGAGGCTGTTATATCGTCAAAGGGGGGGACCAACTTTATGTTAATGCTTTTGATTTTGGAATGAGATGTTCGACGAGCAGGTGTCCACATACTGTTGGTCATGTAGTGTATTTAACCCCTTGTTTTCGGCACTCAACAGTCTAGGCCCACCCTGAACAGTCTAGGCCCACCCTGAAACAGGGGAGAGGGAGGGGTTCTACTAAACTACAGTGCCTTCGGAAAAGTATTCAGACCTCTTCACTTTTTCCACATTTTGTTAGGTTACAGCCGTATTCAAAAATGTATTATATTTTTTTCCCCTCAATCTACACACAATACCGCATAATGACAAAAACACTTAACTTAAAATGTTTTTTTTTGCTAATTTATATATAAAATAAAAACACTGAAAAAAACACTGAAATATTACATTTACATAAGTTTAACCTTCGCCAGCCATTACACCCTCAAGTCTTCTTGGGTGAGATGCTACAAGCTTGGCACACCTGTATTTGGAGAGTTTCTCCCATTCTTCTCTGCAGATCCTCTCAAGCTTTGTCAGGTTGGATAGGGAGCGTCACTGCACAGTTATTTTAACGTCTCTCCAGAGATGTTCGACCGGGTTCTGGCTGGGCCACTCAAGGACATTCAGAGACATGTCCCGAAGCCACTCCTGTCTTGGCTTTTTGCTTAGGGTTGTTGTCCTGTTGGAAGGTGAACCTTCCCCCCCAGTCTGAGGTCCTGAGCGCTCTGGAGCAGGTTTTCATCAAGGATCTCTCTGTACTTTGCTCCGTTTATCTTTCCCTCGATCCTGACTTGTCTCCCAGTCCCTGCTGCTGAAAAACATTCCCACAGCATGATGCTGCCACCGCCATGCATCAACGTAGGGATGGTACCAGGTTTCCTCCAGATGTGACGCTTGGCATTCAGGCCAGAGTTCAATCTTGGTTTCTTCAGACCAGAGAATCTTGTTTCTTATGGTCGGAGAGTCTTTACGTGCCTTTTGGCAAACTCCAAGCGGACTGCCATGTGCCTTTCACTGAGGAGTGGCTTCCGTCTGGCCACTCTTCTATAAAGGATTGATTGGTGGAGTACTGCAGAGATGGTTGTCCTTCTTGAAGGTTCTCGCATTTCCACAGAGGAACGCTGGAGCTCTGTCAGAGTGACCATTTGGTTCTTGGTCAACTCCCTGACCAAGGCCCTTCTCCCTCGATTGCTCAGTTTGTGCCTCGACACAATCCTGTCTCGGAACCTCATGGCTTGGTTTTTGCTCTGACATGCACGGTCAACTGTGAGACCTTATAGACAGGTGTGTGCCTTTCCAAATCATATCCAATCAATTGAATTTACTACAGCTGGACACCAAAAAAGTTGTAGAAGCATCTCAAGGGTGATCAATGGAAACAGGATGCACCTGAGCTCAATTTCTAGTCTCATAGCAAAGTGTCTGAATACTTATGTAAATAAGTCATCTTTTTCATTTTTTCTAAATTTGGTACAATTTCTGAAAATCTGTTTTGCTTTGTCATTATGGGGTATTGTGTAGAGATTGCTGAGAATTCTTTAAATATTTAGAATAAGGCTGTAACTTAACAAAATGTGGAAAAAGTCAAGGAGTCTGAATACTTTCACAAGGAACAGTATATAGTGAACGTGTCGTAAACCAACAGGTTCATATATACAGTACCAGTCAAAAGTTTGGACACATACTAATTGCAGGGTTTTCATTTTTAGTATTTTTTTTTTTGTATTTTCTATATATATATATATATATATATAAAATACAAAAAAATATATATATATATATATTC
The DNA here is from genome assembly GCF_002021735.2 of Oncorhynchus kisutch. NCBI lineage: Eukaryota > Metazoa > Chordata > Actinopteri > Salmoniformes > Salmonidae > Oncorhynchus > Oncorhynchus kisutch. Next base: position 44,014,238 of record NC_034200.2, on the reverse strand, counting down.
TTCAGAGTAGCCACCCTTTTCCTTGACAGCATTGCACACCCTTGGCATTCTCTCAACCAGCTTCATGAGGTAGTCACCTGGAATGCATTTCAATTAACAGGTGTTCCTTGCTAAAAGTGAATTTGTGGAATTTCTTTCCTTCTTAATGCGTTTCAGCCAATCAGTTGTGTTGTGACAAGGTAGGGGTGGTATACAGAAGATAGCTTTGGTAAAAGACCAAGTCCATATTATTGCAAGAACAGCTCAAATAAGCAAAGAGAAACAGCCCATCATTACATTAAAACATACATTGCTTGCTGTTTGTAGTTTCAGGATGGGTTTCTGTATTGCACTTTGTGACATCGGCAGATGAAATTTGACTGATCAATCAATTCAGAAAATTTCAAGAACTTTGAAAGTTTCTTCAAGTGCAGTTGCGCCAAGAGCTATGATGAAACTGGCTCTCATGAGCACCGCCACAGGAACGGAAGACCGAGAGTTACCTCTGCTACAGAGGATAAGTTCATTAGAGTTAACAGCATCAGAAATTGCAGCCCAAATAAATGCTCCACAGTTCAAGTAACTGACACATTTCAACATCAACTGTTCAGAGGAGACTCTGTGAATCAGGCCTTCATGGTATAATTGCTGCAAAGAAACCACTACTAAAGGACACCAATAATAAGAAGAGACTTGCTTGGGCCAAGAAACACAAGCAATTGACATTAGACTGGTGGAAATCTGTCCTTTGGTCTGATGAGTCCAAATTTAACAGCCATGTCTTTGTGAGACGCAGAGTAGGTAAACAGATTATCACCGCATGTGTGGTTCGCACCGTGAAGCATGGAGGAGGTGGTGTGATTTGCTGTTGACACTGTTGGTGATTTACTTAGAATTCAAGGCACACTTAACCAGCATGGCTACCACAGCATTCTGCAGCGACACACCATCCCATCTGGTTTGCGCTTAGTGGGACTATCATTTGTTTTTCAAAAGGACAATGACCCAACACACCTCCGGGCTGTATAAGGGTTATTTCACCAAGAAGGAGCGTGATGGAGTGCTGCATCACCCGACCTCAACCCAATTGAGATGGTTTGGGATGAGTTGGACTGCAAAGTGAAGGAAAAGCAGCCAACAAGTGCTCAGGATATGTGGGAACTCCTTCAAGACTGTTGGAAAAGCATTCCTCGTGAAGCTGGTTGAAAGAATTGCCAAGAGTGTGCAAAGCAGTCATAGATTTGTTTAACACTTTTTTGGTTACTACATGACTCCATGTATTATTTCATAGTTTTGATGTCTTCACTATTATTCTACAATGTAGAAATAGTACAAAACCCTTAAATGAGTTGGTGTGTCCAAACTTTTGACTTGTACTGTATATACACTACCGTTCAAAAGTTTGGGGTCACTTAGAAATGTTATTGTTTTTGAAAGAAAAGCTATTTTTTGTCCATTAAAATAACAACATTTACCAGAAATAGTGTAGACATTGTTAATATTATAAATGACTATTGTAGCTGGAAACGGCTGCTTTTATATGACATAGACACAGGCGTACAGAGGCCCATTATCAGCAACCATCACTCCTGTGTTCCAATGGCACGTTGTGTTAGCTAATCCAAGTTTACCATTTTAAAAGGCTAATTGATCATTAGAAAACCCTTTTTCAATTATGTTAGCACAGCTGAAAACTGTTGTGCTGATTAAAGAAGCAATAAAACTGCCCTTTTTTAGAGTATCTGGAGCATCAGCATTTGTGTGTTCGGGCTCAAAATGGCCAGAAACACAGAACTTTCTTCTGAATCTCATCAGTCTATTCTTGTTCTGAGAAATGAAGGCTATTCCATGTGAGAAATTGCCAAGAAACTGAAGATTTCGTACAACGCTGTTTACTACTCCCTTCATAGAACAGCGCAAACTGGCCCTAACCAGAATAGAAAGAGTGGGAGGCCCCAGTGCTCAACTGAGCAAGAGGACAAGTACATTAGAGTGTCTAGTTTGAGAAATAGTCCTCAACTGGCAGCTTCATTAAATAGTACCCGCAAAACACCAGTCAACGTCAACAGTGAAGAGGCGACTACGGGATGCTGGCTTTCTAGGCAGAGTTGCAAAGAAAAAGCTGTCCAGTGTCTGTTCTTTTGCTCATCTTAATCGTTTCTTTTTATTGGCCAGTCTGAGATATGGCAACCCGGGGGTCGCCTCTTCACTGTTGACGTTGAGACTGATGTTTTGCGGGTATTATTTAATGAAGCTGCCAGTTGACTATAAATGTATAGTATTAATATAGTAAGTACCAGTTATTGACTAAGACTTTATAGTATTAGCTCCCAAGTGGAACAGGGGTCTACGGTACTGCATCTCAGTGCAAGAGGCGTCACTACAGTAACTGGTTCGAATCCAGGCTGTATCACACCCGGCCGTGATTGGGAGTCCCATAGGGCGGCGCACAATTGGCCCAGCGTCGGCCAGGGTAGGCAGTCATTGTAAATAAGAATTTGTTCTCAACTGACGTGCCTAGTTAAATAAAGTATAATAACAAACAGTTGAAGACCATACGTACCAGTTGGGGACCATGAGTTTAAACTAGTACCTAGTAGTACGTACCAGTTGTAGTAGTAATAGTAGTAGTATGTACCAGTTGTAGTAGTAATAGTAGTAGTATAGTAGCAGTACGTACCAGTTGGGGACCATGAGTTTAAACTAGTACCTAGTAGTAGTACTTAGTAGTAGTAGTAGTAGTACGTACCAGTTGGGGACCATGAGTTTAAACTAGTACCTAGTAGTAGTACCTAGTAGTAGTAGTAGTAGTAGTAGTACATACCAGTTGTGGACCATGAGTTTCTGCACGGCCAGCAGGGCGTTGTAGCGGACCAGCTGATCGTCATGGTGCATGTGGTTCATCACCAGCTGTTTACCTCCAAGCTGCTCTATCACCCTGACAGAGAGATAAACACTGGTTATATAAACACCGAGTGGACAAAACATTCCCACAGTTGTGTCAAGTTGGCTGGATGTCCTTCGGATGATGGACCATTTATTGATATATGCAGGAAACTGTTGAGTGTAAAAGAAACAGCAGCGCTGCAGTTCTTGACACACATACCGGTGTGCCTGGCACATACTACCATACCCCATTCTAAGGCACTTAAATATTTAGTCTAGCTTATTACCCCCTCTGAATGGCACACATACACAATCCATGTCTCAAGGTTTAAAATCCTTCTTTAACCCGTCTCCTCCCCTTCATCTACACTGATTGAAGTGGATTTAACAGGTGACATTAATAAGGGATTATAGATGTCACCTGTTCAGTCTATGCCATGGAAAGAGCAGGTGTTCATAATGTATTGTTCACTCAGTGTATACTGTGTGTCCTTACCGTTTCCCCCGAGGGTAGTGTCTGACATATTCTCCAACATCATGAGCAGCTACAGCAATAACCTGAGGATCATCAGATACCTCCAGCAGCCGAGTAAGGATCCTGAGGAGGGAGAACATATAACACATAACAAACCCTGACATCAGATACCACCTCTTCACCCTGACATCAGATACCACCTCTTCACCCTGACATCAGATACCACCTCTTCACCCTGACATCAGATACCACCTCTTCACCCTGACATCAGATACCACCTCTTCACCCTGACTAACCCGAACATTAGAAACGTCATCACACTAACATCAGATACCTTTATAAACTACCATGTCTTTCAAAAATATTAGTATCACTGACAAACTCTCAGCTAAGGAGCTGGTCTGTACCTAGATGCAAAACCAAGACGGGTGTGGAGCGTTCTCTAGTAAAGCCCCTCAGTTACAGAACAGCGTTCTCTAGTAAAGCCCCTCAGTTACAAAACAGCATTCTCTCGTAAAGCCCCTCAGTTACGGAACAGCGTTCTCTAGTAAAGCCCCTCAGTTACAAAACAGTGTTCTCTCGTAAAGCCCCTCAGTTACAAAACAGCTTGCCCTGTCAGGTAAGAGATGCAGACTCCATTGAGGTTATTTAAATAACATTTAAAAACCAACCTTTTTAGTCAGGCCTTTAATAAGTGATTGTATTCTTATGTTATTTACACTTAGGGTGCCATTTGGGATCCACACTAGGTAGTGCTCTGTGTCTTACCGAACCATCCACACTAGGTAGTGCTCTGTGTCTTACCGAACCATCCACCCTAGGTAGTGCTCTGTGTCTTACCGAACCATCCACACTAGGTAGTGCTCTGTGTCTTACCGAACCATCCACACTAGGTAGTGCTCTGTGTCTTACCGAACCATCCACACTAGGTAGTGCTTTGTGTCTTACCGAACCATCCACACTAGGTAGTGCTCTGTGTCTTACCGAACCATCCACACTAGGTAGTGCTCTGTGTCTTACCGAACCATCCACACTAGGTAGTGCTCTGTGTCTTACCGAACCATCCCACACTAGGTAGTGCTCTGTGTCTTACCGAACCATCCACACTAGGTAGTGCTCTGTGTCTTACCGAACCATCCACACTAGGTAGTGCTCTGTGTCTTACCGAACCATCCCACACTAGGTAGTGCTCTTTGCTTACTTGAGGAGTTCGTAGTTCTTCTCGTTGAGGCGAACAGCGTTCTCACGCCAGAACTTCTCTGATTTGTGGACCGGGCTCCACTCCAGGCGACCCGACTTCAGCTCTGAGCTGTACTCATCAAACGAACTGTGTGTGAGTGAAAGAGTGAGAGAAAAAAAGCTTAAATAACAAGCAACAAACAAACTTAGCAGATAAACTTTGTTGAAGAACAGCCTCAGTCCCGAAAGTCCTTAAAATAGAGAGATGTTGACCTGCTGGAGAGTTCAATTTGAGGGGTATTCCAGGACAGGTCCAGTTCCAGTGTGGTTTAAGAGATCTGTACATTTCTACTAGCGTAGCGCCTAGTTTCTCCAGGTTCAAGTAACAGCACAGTAATGCCTGCTAGCGTAGCGCCTAGTTTCTCCAGGTTCAAGTAACAGCACAGTAATGCCTGCTAGCGTAGCGCCTAGTTTCTCCAGGTTCAAGTAACAGCACAGTAATGCCTTCAGACATGGAGAAGTTAGGGTTAGGGGTCAGAAGTAACCTACCTGAGGTCCTGAACGCTCTCTCCCAGACTCTCCAGCAGGAACTTGATGTCTTCCGTAATGTCCTCATCGTCATACTTCTGCTGGTCCAGATTTTCCAGCTGCTTCAGAACCTTACACTGGATCATGCCCAGAGCATACTCCTGACGGGTCTCCCTATCCGCTGACTTCTCCAACAGGTTCTAGAATAATAATATTAACATGTATCATGGCCAGAGCATTCTCCTGATGGGTCTCCCACTCAGTCGATTTCTCCAGAACCCTCTACAACGTACATGGTTTGAGGAGATAGGTAACTTTGGTCAACCCTTGCTGAGTTCGACTCTGGATAACAAGTACCACGAAAGTTGCTCAGCTTTTAGCCAGGTACATTTCTACGGCAACAAATCCTTCAGATTTGGTGGATTGAGACGCATCCAATGAAATAAAACAGATCTCTAGCTTAAACGGACAGATTTTTATGGGGAATTTTGTATTATGCTAATTAGATTGCCGCTTAAAGTCAAGGCATTGCAATATTTTCCGAATGCACAACTCAAACTCCGCACAGCTACGCGCCGCTCCCACCGCACAGCTACGCGCCGCTCCCACCGCACGCGCCGCTCCTACCGCACGCGCCGCTCCTACCGCACGCGCCGCTCCTACTACACGCGCCGCTCCGAGCTGCCACACGCGTTCAAGAAAGAGTTAAGAAAATAGTAAAAAAATCTTGAAAAAAGGTAGCAATAAAGTGGCTATATACAGGGGATACCTGTACCGGGTCAATGTGCGAGAAAAGGAGGAGATAATGTTGTTCCCAGACTCTCCTGGCTCAAAGTGGAGGAGAGATTGACTTCATAACTACTTGTATTTATGAGAAGTATTGTCATGTTGAATGCAATGAGCTGTCTGATTGAACTACTGGCGCACAGCTCGGACACCCATACATACCCCACAAGACATGCAAACAGAGGTCTCTTCACAGTCCCCAAGTCCAGAACAGACTATAGGAGGTGCACAGTACTACATAGAGCCATGACTACATGGAACTCTATACCACATCAAGTAACTGAAGCAAGCAGTAAAACTAGATTTAAAACAGATTTAAAAAATACACACCTTATGGAAGAGCAGGGACTGAAGCAACACAAACATGGGCACAGAGACATGCATACACACAATAACATACGCACAGCACACACACACACACACACATGGATTTAGTACTGTAGATATGTAGTAATGATGGAGTAGGGGCCTGAGGGCACACAATGTATTGTGAAATCTGTGAAATGTAATGTTTTTAAAATTGTAGAAACTGCCTTAATTTTTCTGGACCCCAGGAAGAGTTATGGGGATCCATAATTAACACAAATGCCTCGAGATTATCTTAATATTAGACATTGCGCACCAGCTGTTACTGACAGACACACCCCCCACCCCTGGATGTAGCTATTCTGTCCTGCCGATGCACGGAAAACCCAGCCAACTGTTATTATCTATGACGTCATTCAATCATGAAATGTAAGATATTACCGTTAAATGTCCCGTTAATAGGATAGTCTCGAACGGAGCTCTTCCAGTTTATTCTCCAGTGATTACACTTTGGCTAATAGAACGAATGGTAGAGGCGGGTTACCCACTCACCGACAAATTCTCACAAGGCAGCATGACCTCCACCCCTTGCATTTCCTTCATGTGAATGACAGGGATTTGGGCCTTGTCTGGGGACAACATGATCTCCTCCATGTGAATCACAGGGATTTGGGCCTTGTCTGGGGACAACATGATCTCCTCCTTCATGTGAATGACAGGGATTTGGGCCTTGTCTGGGGACAACATTATATCCTTCCTGTCAGACTCATTAAAGATTAAATCATCATCCAGTTCGAGGTGAGTAAATCGCTGGTCTGATATCCTGAAGCTCTTTTCGGTCATAGGAGACGGTAGCATCAACATTATGTACACTTGCTTAGATTCCTTTGACAGATCATTTAAGACAAGCATAGCTGCTGAATAGGTAACGTAACTAACTAGCAGTACGTACCCTGAAGGCAGCCAGGATGATGCGCGTGACCTTCTCCTTGACAGACTCCTGCAGGATGTCAGACAGGGCCGGCACCACGTTGTAACGGCGTAGCTGCTCACAGAGCTGAGAGTTGAAGGCCAGCAGCCACACACAAAACCCCATCTGGTACTGCAGCTGGAAACCACACTTGTTACTGAGCACAGCCGTGATGCTAGAGGGAGGAGAGAGAACAGGGTCAGGTGGTACTGCTAGAGGGAGGAGAGAAAACAGGGTCAGGTGGTACTGCTAGAGGGAGGAGAGAGAACAGGGTCAGGTGGTACTGCTAGAGGGAGGAGAGAGAACAGGGTCAGGTGGTACTGCTAGAGGGAGGAGAGAGAACAGGGTCAGGTGGTACTGCTAGAGGGAGGAGAGAGAACAGGGTCAGGTGGTACTGCTAGAGGGAGGAGAGAGAACAGGGTCAGGTGGTACTGCTAGAGGGAGGAGAGAGAACAGGGTCAGGTGGTACTGCTAGAGGGAGGAGAGAGAACAGGGTCAGGTGGTACTGCTAGAGGGAGGAGAGAGAACAGGGTCAGGTGGTACAGGACACCACACTTGTCGATCACAGCAGTTTTATGGTGCATCGTGGTTTTATTGCATGGTTTTGGTTATGGAGTTTATGGCTTGAGTTACAGATAACTGCAGTGGTTAGGCTAACTTCCTCTTGTAGTGTAGTCAAGCAGCATAAAGCATCAGACAACCCCAAACACACTAATGATGTAATGCTAACAGACAGAAGTTAGTAGGAATAGAAGTATCCAGTGATTGTGACAATGATAGCTAACAGAAGTATACTGAACAAAAATATAAAACGCAACATGTAAACTGTTGGTCCCATGTTTCATGAGCTGAAATAAAAGATGCCAGAAATGTTCCATATGAATAAAAATTATTATTCATAAAAATGTTGTGCACAAATTTGTTTACATCTCTGATAGTATTTCTCCTTTGCCAAGATAATCCATCAACCTGACAGGTGTGGCATATCAAGAAGCTGATTAAACAGCATGATCATTACACAGGTGCACCTTGTGCTAGGGACAATAGGTCACTAAAATGTGCAGTTTTGTCACAACGCCATGCCACAGATTCCTAAAGTTTTTTTTAAACCTTTACTTAACTAGGCAAGTCAGTTAAGAACAAATTCTTATTTACAATGACGGCCAAACCCGGACAATGCTTGGCCAATTGTGCGCCACCCTATGGGACTCCCAATCACAACCGGTTGTGATAGTCTGGATTTGTTTGGCCCTGTCAGGGGGTGTCCTTGGATGGGGCCACAGTGTCTGCTGACCCCTCCTGTCTCAGCCTCCAGTATTTATGCTGCAGTAGTGTGTGTGTCGGGGGGCTAGGGTCAGTTTGTTATATCTGGAGTACTTCTCCTGCCCTATTCGGTGTCCTGTGTGAATTTTAAGTGTGCTCTCTCTAATTCTCTCCTTCTCTTTCTTTCTCTCTCTCGGAGGACCTGAGCCCTAGGACCATGCCTCAGGACTACCTGCCATGATGACTCCTTGCTGTCCCCAGTCCACCTGGCCGTGCTGCTGCTCCAGTTTCAACTGTTCTGCCTTATTATTATTATTCGACCATGCTGGTCATTTATGAACATCTTGGCCATGTTCTGTTATAATCTCCACCTGGCACAGCTAGAAGAGGACTGGCCACCCCACATAGCCTGGTTCCTCTCTAGGTTTCTTCCTAGGTTTTGGCCTTTCTAGGGAGTTTTTCCTAGCCACCGTGCTTCTACACCTGCATTGCTTGCTGTTTGGGGTTTTAGGCTGGGTTTCTGTACAGCACTTTGAGATATCAGCTGATGTACGAAGGGCTATATAAATAAATTTGATTTGAGGTACAGGAAACCACACTTCTTAATATAGTAATAGTATACAGAGACTAGTAGTCAGTAGTATTAGATGTAGTAATAGTATCCAGAGACTTACCAGTTGACCCCGTCAGCCTCCACCCAGGCAAACCTGTACTCATTCACCCTCAACATCAGCTGGAGACAGCCTGCTACACACTGCACATACTGAGAGCTCTGCAGGGGGAGAACACAGACACAAACTTTTATTAAGACTGGTCAGGGAAACACAGGCAGGGATTTGGAGATACAGTGGGGCAAAAAAGTAATTAGTCAGCCACCAACTGTGCAAGTTCTCCAACTTAAAAAGATGAGGCCTGTAATTTTCATCATAGGTACACTTCAACTATGACAGACAAAAGGAGAAAAAAATTCCAGAAAATAACATTGTAGGATTTTTAATGAATTTATTTGCAAATTATGGTGGAAAATAAGTATTTGGTCACCTACAAAAGTTGCTCAATACTTTGTTATATACCCTTTGTTGGCAATGACAGAGGTCAAACGTTTTCTGTAAGTCTTCAAGGTTTTCACATACTGTTGCTGGTATTTTGGCCCATTCCTCCATGCAGATCTCCTCTAGAGCAGTGATGTTTTGGGGCTGTTGCTGGACAACACGGACTTTCAACTCCCTCCAAAGATTTTCTATGCGGTTGAGATCTGGAGACTGGCTAGGCCACTCCAGGACCTTGAAATGCTTCTTACGAAGCCACTCCTTTGTTGCCCGGGCGGTGTGTTTGGGATCATTGTCATGCTGAAAGAGCCAGCCACATTTAATCTTCAATGCCCTTGCTGATGGAAGGAGGTTTTCACTCAAAATCTCACAATACATGGCCCCATTCATTCTTTCCTTTACACGGATCAGTCATCCTGGTCCCTTTGCAGAAAAACAGCCCCAAAGCATGTTTCCTCCCCCATGCATCACAGTAGGTATGGTGTTCTTTGGATGCAACTCAGCATTCTTTGTCCTCCAAACACAACGAGTTGAGTGTTTACCAAAAAGTTATATTTTGGTTCCATCTGACCATATGACATTCTCCCAATCTTCTTCTGGATCATCCAAATGCTCTCTAGCAAACTTCAGACGGGCCTGGACATGTACTGGCTTAAGCAGGGGGACACGTCTGGCACTGCAGGATTTGAGTCCCTGGCGGCGTAGTGTGTTACTGATGGTAGGCTTTGTTACTTTGGTCTCAGCTCTCTGCAGGTCATTCACTAGGTCCCTCCCGTGTGGTTCTGGGATTTTTGTGATCATTTTGACCCCGCGGGGTGAGATCTTGCGTGGAGCCCAAGGTCGAGGGAGATATCAGTGGTCTTGTATGTCTTCCATTTCCTAATATTTGCTCCCACAGTTGATTTCTTCAAACTAAGCTGCTTACCTATTGCAGATTCAGTCTTCCCTGCCTGGTGCAGGTCTACAATTTTGTTACTGGTGTCCTTTGACAGCTCTTTGGTCTTGGCCATAGTGGAGTTTGGAGTGTGACTGTTTGAGATTGTGGACAGGTGTCTTTTATACTGATAACAAGTTCAAACAGTTGCCATTGATAGAGGTAACGAGTGGAGGACAGAGGAGCCTCTTAAAGAAGTTACAGGTCTGTGAGATCCAGAAATCTTGCTTGTTTGCAGGTGACCAAATACTTATTTTCCACCATAATTTGCAAATAAATTCATAAAAAATCCTACAATGTGATTTTTTTGAGTTTTTCCCCCTCAATTTGTCTGTCATAGTTGAAGTGTACCTATGATGAAAATGACAGGCCTCTCATCTTTTTAAGTGGGAGAACTTGCAGTTGGTGGCTGACTATATACTTTTTTTGCCCCACTGTACCTGCTCTTCCATTCTGAAACAGGTGTGTTCAACATCATCAACCTCAATCAAATCCATCTTTATTTAACAAAAACAGCCAGAGTGCTTGACAGTAACTGCTCAACACTAACCAGCATCTGCAACCACGAGCACCATGCAGAACCATGCTAGACAAAGAGAGTATCATTACAGAACAGACAGGGACGTGTCCCCTCAAGGACCTGAGCATAGACAGCTGAGGAGAAAATAGATCCAATTAATCTGTTAGAGGCGTTTCATAAAAGCAAAAAAAAAGGATGAGGAAGGAAGGGAGTGAGAAACTGAGGAGACATCCTGAGAGCAACAGAAGCAGTAGAAATAGCAGCAATAGTAGTAATAATAGCAGCAGCACTAATAGCAGCAATAGTAGATGTAGTAGTACAAGTACTAGTAGTAATAGTAATAATAATAATAATAAATAGTAGTAGCAGATTTAGAAGTAGTAGAATTATTAATAGTAGTAATAGCAGCAGCACTAATAGCAGCAATAATAGTAGATGTAGTAGTACAAATACTAGTAGTAATAATAATAATAATAATAATAATAATAATAATAATAGTAGCAGATTTAGTAGTAGAATTATTAATAGTAGTAATAATAGCAGCAATAATAGAAGTAGTAATAATAATAAGTAGTAGCAGATTTAGTAGAAGTAGTAGGCTATAGTAGTAGCAGTAGTAGGCTCTCTCTGCAGTAGATTGCAACTCCACCCCCTTTGGCAGTTCTATCTTGTCAGAAAATGTTATAGTTAGGGATGGAAATGTCAGGGTTTTTGGTGATCTTCCTAAACCAGGATTCAGACACGGCTAGGACATCCGGGTTGGCAGAGTGTGCTAAGGCAGTGAATAAAACAAACTTAGGGAGGAGGAGGCTTCTAATGTTAACATGCAAGAAACCAAGGCTTTTACGATTACATTAGTCAACAAATGAGAGCGCCTGGGGAATGGAGCTAGGCACTGCAGGGCCTGGATTAACCTCTACATCACCAGAGGAGTAGGATAAGGGTAAGGCTATTAAGCCTTTTCCCCACACATCTCTTTATAACCTCTTCAGGATCTGACCCTTTTTCCCCCCCATTTTCAGTAGCTCATAACCTGAAGCAAGGATATGCATATTCTTGATACCATTTGAAAGGAAATACTTTGAAGTTAGTGGAAATGTGAAATTCAAGAGAATATAACACATTAGAACTGGTAGAAGAAAACAAAGATTTTTTTTAAATCATCATCTTTGAAATGCAAGAGAAAGGCCATAATGCACTATTCCAGGTTAGGTGCAATTTAGATTTAGGCCACTAGAGGGCATCAGTGTATGTGCAAAGTTTTAGACTGATCCAATGAACCATTGTATTTCTGTTCAAAATATTGTTTCAAGACTGCCCAAATAGCAAGGTATTCTTTCACTGTAATAGCTACTGTAAATTGGACAGATTAACACGTATTTAAGATTTCTGCCAATAACAGATATGTCCATGTCCTGGGAAATGTTCTTGTTATTTAACACGTCATGCCAATCCCATTAGTTAGCTTTACTATCCCATGGGTGGCGACACCGATCCTATAGAGGTTAAGGATTCAAGGCCATGTGCAAACAGTGAGTACGGTAGTGTACTGAACTACCAAAGAGTAAGACTAAAGGCTGGTTTATATTACATCAACATGTCTGTATATTGTTGTTGCAGTGACATCATGAACATTCTATTGTCGTCCAACATCAAACTTGTCGTTGTCAATATGAAAAAGTTTCAACACAAAAGCGACATGCTGCATGACATCAGCAGCCTGGTGGTCCAAAATAGCATAACTGGTGTGTTTTAACAGCAATAAACCCATCAGTTTAAAATAATAATAAACATAACTGGTGTGTTTTAACAGCAATAAACCCAGTTTAAAATAATAATAAACATAACTGGTGTGTTTTAACAGCAATAAACCCAGTTTAAAATAATAATAAACATAACTGGTGTGTTTTAACAGCAATAAACCCAGTTTAAAATAATAATAAACATAACTGGTGTGTTTTAACAGCAATAAACCCAGTTTAAAATGTATTTAGTGGATGCCAATCTAGAAAACCAGGCAACGAAAAGCAACTTTCTCAACAATGTTTTGGTTCGTTTCTAGCTTGTTAGATAGGTAGCTAACCTTACATTAGCTGGCTAGCCAGTTCAAATAATGACCACATCATATAGCTGACAATGTCTTAGCTAATTTGTATTCATAATTACTGGAAAAGAAACTCAACGAGATCAATGTTCACAAGTTAATGGCGAGCTAATTAGACGGTTGTGAGTGAGACAAAATAAAAGCAGGGAATTCTACCAGAGAATTTTAGAACTTGGACACTGTCTTGTTGGCCTAACGATATATCCAAATCTGACTTTGGTGCAGGTCATGTTCTTCACATGTCAGTCTCTGGTAAACACACTATATGAGATAAATCAAGGTTTATTTGTCATATGCACAGGATACAGAAGGTGTAAACGCTACAGTGAAATGGTTACTTGCATAGTGGAGTCTTCTGTTTAGACGTGTAGCTAGCTAGCTAAACAATTAACTATAATCCCCAACTCATGACGTTACTACTGTGCATGAATATACAGGTAGCTAAATTAAATGTCAGCTAGCTGTTAACATTAGGCTATAACTGGCAATGCAAATGGCTAGAAGATTAAAAAAATATTACTACACAGATCATAAACATAACATTTTGAGATATTATGCGTTAGTGTTAGCTAGCTAACGTTAGCTAGCGAGCCAACCAGCCAGCTAACGTTAGCTAGCTAACACTAACGCATAATATCTAAAAATGTAGCTCGCTAGACTCTCTGGATGAATGCTTCTCCCTCTCTGTCACGGTTGCCATGGGTGCCGTTAGGTTGAAGAAAATACATTTAAAAAAATCAGGAGACGGCTAACAGCGTTCTGTTCCATTTTCGACTCCATCCGCATTTGCAATCAAAAGCCTGAATTTTCTCCATCTCTTTAACCATCAAACTCTGCTTCCACCAGGCATTCCACTGATTTCAAAACTCGGTCCTCCAGAAATTGGATTCGATAGCGACACTGATGTTTTCCTGATGTCTTTCAAAAAAGCTGCTATAGAAATGATTACCTTCACATACTAAGCAACTCATATTATAGACAGAAGCATGCTACATGGCAGACCAATCCAAACTAGTCTCTAGGCACGTCCAGCCCATTAATTATCTCAGCCAATCATGGCTAGCGGGAAGGTTCCTGACTTTTTCCGTGTCTAAACAAGGCTCGTAATTTAACCATTTTATTTGTATCGAATGATAATACAATGTTGTTATTAAGGCACATGGAAAGTTCACATGCAGAAGGCATTTATGCCAAAAAAAAGCATTACAAATATATAATAATTCTCTCCTGTGAATTAGTGACGTGACATACGCCTAGTTTCCAGCCTCGCTGGCTGATGTCTCCGCACCTCCATTGTAACAGTATTATAACAGAACAGAAGCAGCAGAGAGAGACAGCAAAGAGCCCAATAGAGTTGATTAGAGAGATAGCAGCGTTAGGATGAATCATCATCGTCTTCATCACTCTGTCATACTCACTTCACTGGGGGATATAGTGCCTTGTCCTGAGGAATCTGGACCTGTACCATGAAGCTTCTAATGGAAGACAAAACACAGACAAGGAGCCATGTGGCTGGCTTAGATGACTGGGCTCTGGACGAAGTACTGTGTGTGTGTGTGTGTGTGTGTGTGTGAGAGACACACTCAGGGGCCAAGCCGGATTTCTTCAGCCTCCTGATGTTGAAGAGTTGCTGATGTGCCTTCTTCACCACACTGTCTGTGTGGGTGGACCATTTCAGATCGGCCCGTCGATGTGGATAGAGGCACGGACTCTCACACGGACTCCGAACACGTGCCCCTATACAGATCGACGGGGCCGCAGTGGAGAAGGTGGAAAGCTTCAAGTTCCTCTGTGTACACGTCACTGACAATCTGAAATGGTCCACAAACACACAGGAGGCTGAAGAAATCCGGCTTGGCCCCTAAGACCTTCAAGGTTTTACAGATGCACAATCGAGAGCATCCTGTCGGGTTGTATCACCGCCTGGTACGGCAACTGCAACGCCCACAACCTTAAGGCTCTCCAGATGGTTGTGCGGTCTGCACAACGCATCACCGGGGGCAAACGACCTGCCCTCCAGGACACCTACACCACCCGATGTCACAGGAAGGCCATAAAGATCATCAAGGACAGCAACCACCCGAGCCACTGACTGTTCACCCCTATCATCCAGAAGACGAGGTCAGTATAGCTGGATCAAAGCTGGGACCGAGAGACTGAAAAACAGCTTCTATCTCAAGGCCACCACCACTAACATGGGGTGGCTGCTGCCAACATACTGACTCCACTCCAGCCACTTTAATATTGGAAAAATTGATGTAAAAATGTATCACTAGCCACTAAACAATGCCACTTAATATAATGTTTACATACCCTACATTACTCATCTCATTTCATCACTTGCTTTAAGAGGCTGAAACAATGTATATATTTATTCCATCACATTCCCAGTGGATCAGAAGTTTGCATACACTCAATTAGTATTTGGTAGCATTGCCTTCACATTGCTCAACTTGGGTTAAACGTTTCGGGTAGCCTTCCACAATAAGTTGGGTGAATTTTGGCCCATTCCTCCTGACAGAGCTGGTGTAACTGAGTCAGGTTTGTAGGCCTCCTTGCTCGCACACGGTTTTTCAGTTTTGCCCACAAACTTTCTATGGGATTGAGGGTCAGGGCTTTGTGATGGCCACTCCAATACCTGGACTTTGTTGTCCTTAAGCCATTTTGCCAATACTTTGGAAGTATGTTTGGGGTCATTGTCCATTTGGAAGACCCATTTGCGACCAAGCTTTAACTTACTGACTGATGTTTTGAGACGTTGCTTCAGTATATCCACGTAACTTTCCTTCCTCAAATGCCATCCATTTCGTGTGCACCAGTCCCTCCTTCAGTGAAGCACCCCGCACAACATGATACTGCCACCCCCGTGCTTCACGGTTGGGATGGTGTTCTTCGGCTTGCAAGCCTCCCCTTTTTTTCCACCAAACATAACAATGGTCATTATGGCCAAACAGTTCTATTTTTGTTTCATGAGACCTGAAGACATTTCTCCAAAAAAGTACAATCCTTGTCCCCATGTGCAGTTGTAAATGGTAGTCTGGCTTTTATATGGCGGGTTTGGAGTGGTATGACGGCTGCGTGGTCCCAAGGTGTTTATACTGGCATACTATTGTTAGTACAGATGAACGTGGTCCCTTCAGGAATTTGGAAATTACTCCCAAGGATGAACCAGACTTGGAGGTCTACAAAAAATTTTTTTTAGGTCTTGGCTGATTTCATTTGATTTTCCCATGATGTCAAGCAAAGAGGCACTGAGTCTGAAGGTAGGTCTTGAAATGCATCCACAGGTACACCTCCAATTTACTCAAATGTCAATTTACTCAAATGTCAATTAGCCTATCAGAAGCTTCTAAAGCCATGACATGTTCTGTAATTTCCAAGCTGTTTAAAGGCACAGTCAACTTAGTGTATGTAAACTTCTGACCCACAGGAATTGTGATAGTGACTTGTCAAAACTATAGTTTGTTAACAAGAAATTTGTGGAGTGGTTGAAAAACAAGTTAATGACTCCAACCTAAGTGTATGGAAACGTCAACTGTGGGTGTGTGTGTGTGTATATATATATACAGCTGTCCAAACCATCATTTGCAAATAAATTAATAAAAAATCCTACAATGTGGTTTTCTGGATTTTTTTTCTCTCATTTTGTCTGTCATAGTTGAAGTGTACCTATGATGAAAATGACAGGCCTCATCTTTTTAAGTGGGAGTACTTGCACAATTGGTGGCTAACTAAATACTTTTTTGCCCCACTGTGTATGTGTGTATGTGTGTATGTATGTATGTATATATTAACAACAGAACACTAGTCAGTTTAAATTTTACTAACCTGTTTTTGCTTTGTCATTATGGGGTAGTGTTTGTAGATTGATTGATTTAATCTTAGAATAAGTCTGTAGCCTAAATGTGGAAAAAGTCAAAGGGTCTGAATACTTTCCGAATGCACGGTATACAGCAGGAAGTAACAGTGTGATCTCCCAGGGTTCTCCACATTATGGTGCCAGTGGAGGCTGCTGAGGGGAGGACGGCTCATAATAGCTGGAAAGGCATCAAACACATGGAAACCATGTTTTATGTATTTGATACCATCCCACAAATTCTGCTCCAGCCTTAACCACGAGCCCATCCTCCCAAATGAAGGTGCCACCAACCTCCTGTGGGTGGTCTGAATACTTCAAAGGCACTGCACATTTGGTTTTAGTTCAGAGGGTTGAAGGGTTACATACCTGGGAGCTGAGCTGGGTCTTGATCCAGTTGAAGTAGTAGTTGAGGTCACTTCCCTCCATCAGGTCACGACCCCAGGCTGCTAGCTTAGCGATGATCCTGGCCGCCTGGGAGAGACTACAAGTCAGACCCTAAAGCCCAGCCTGAGCCAGGCTCAATATTAAAGTCACTCACTATTCAATGCTGATGGTATGGCTTATTGTTCAAATTCCATTTCCACAGTCATGTTAATGCATTAGACATTCCACTATATATAAATGCATCTCTCCCAGAGAGAGACCAAAACTATCCTTCCATTTATAATATTTTATAACAAAAAGGCCACAAGATGGAAATCCAATCAACATGCAAATAACCTGCTGGTCATTCTGAAGACATGAGAAATCTGCCTTTGAATTGTCTGTCCTCTTCTTTTCTGCTTCTCTCCGCCATCTCTCCCTTTCTCCCTCCACTCCATCTCTTATTCTATTCCAGCTCTCCCTCAGTGCTAACTGTAGGGTAGTGTGTGGCGTAGTCATACTAACCATGTGGACGGTGAACAGGTCCTGGCGATTGAGCATGGGCAGAAAGTAGGACCAGGCGGTGTTCTTGGTCTTTTTGGAGTAGTCGAAGAAGATGTTCACCCTCTGGTGATTCTCCTACAGAAATATAACAATACAGTGTTGTAACCTCCGGTGGTTCTAAAGGAACACAACAGTTCCCCAACGGCCCCAGCTAGGAGAGCTCTAGTTCCCCAACGGCCCCAGCTAGGAGAGCTCTAGTTCCCCAACGGCCCCAGCTAGGAGAGCTCAAAGAAGCACCTTATCATTGAACATTCTTCTTTGAGTCATAAATGTATTGAAATGACTTATGAACTGAGCACACTGGAGGTGTGGCCACTTGGAGACCTCTCACTCAAACCCTTGTCTTATGTTTCACCTACCCCAAATTTCCAAGAATATTCTAATCATGTTACTAGATGTATCAAGAGTATTTTGAGATTTCGTTATCAACAAATGTGATGAAAAGTACAGTAAATGTACATAAAACAGTGTAATGTTGGGATTCAGTCTTGTGACCTCATCTAAAGTCTAATAACTTTCCCATTATCTCCAAACTGGTCATGAATATGCTTCCCATATTTATTGTGTAAGAAACATTTACATTTAGCCTTATTCATATAGGGCAATTCCCAGGAGTGTAAAGGGTTAACAGAACTCTGTTCCCCTACATTGAGGTCTTCACTAGGAAGGTAGCCTAGTGGTTAGAGAGTTGGGTCAGTGACCGAAATGTTGCTAGATCGAATCCCCAAGCTGACAAGGTAAAAATCAGTCATTCTGTCCCTGAACAAGGAAGTTAACCCACTCTTCCGAGGCCGTCATTGTAAATAAGAATGTTTGACCAGTTAAATAAAAGATTAAATAAATAAGTTTAAAAATAAAATAAAAATCACAGATCCACCTGACCCAGAACACCCAAAATGAGATCCATGACCAGACTGGGTCTGGAGCCAAAACTCTAAATAATGTCACAGGTCTGAGTCGGATCTGATATGATTGTCTCGGGTATGGGTCTCTACTGCTGCAGTAGAGAGAAATGTTTATGCTGCTGCTCTTGCTTTTCATGAGAGTGGAGAGTGGCACATGTAGCTTGGTGTTGGCCAATCATGAGTCAGAGCTGCAGTAGGCGACAGTTCTAGAGCCTCCGTGTTTTAAAAGTTAGGAGATATCTAATCAATGGAAGATGGAATTAAAAGTTAAAGGAGAAGGATGGGCTACAACCAAGAGCCAACAGGCAGTCTGCTACCTTATATTCTGAATGGAGTTGTTGTTGTCTGGAACTGTAGGATTAGAAAACATGCACTGCAGCCTCTGTTAGCCTAGCTAGGTAACGGTAGCTAGCTTAACTAGCTTCTCCCGGTTTGATGCAGTCAAGACAAGTACTTCGTAATCATATTTGATAATAAATTACCTCGCTATGGCAGCCATTACTCTACTGCAGTGCGAGTTTGCTTGGTTGGTTACTGTCTCGCTCCACCCTGCTCCCCATGTCACTAGCTCAGAGTATGCTGATTCCCTCAGTCAGACCAGGTCTGGACGCAACCAGGTCTATACGGAATGGGTCTAGTTGTCCTCGGGTCCATTCGGAACAGGTCTCTATATTAACTTCTTGGACCTGTTCTTCTACATTCACATCCCCAGAAAAAGTGAAGAACTAACAGTAACATCTGTCCACCGCAGGGTGATTCAGGGAGGAAGTAAAAACAGATGATTCAGAAAAGGTCGCTACGGTATCTTTGTATCTCTAGGTAAGCGTGAACATGTGTGTTACCTGCAGGGTATCATCTATCAGAGTGAGGATGTACTGGACAGTCTGCTCCTTAGAGATGTGAGCCATCAGGTTCAGGAACGTCTTGGCACACTGGAAATACACAATATATACACGTTACTAACACTATAGAGACATACTAGGGTTGGGAGATGTCAACCGCCATCCTTGATTATGAAGTGATTAAAACAGTGATATACGAGGCTATCGTTCACTATTCCCCCCCCAAAACATGTGGTTGAAGAAGTCGCTCACTATTCTCCCCCTCCCCCCCCCCCAAACATGTGGTTGAAGAAGTCGCTCACTATTCCCCCCCCCCCCCCAAACATGTGGTTGAAGAAGTCGCGCCTTATATTAAGGATTTGACCACTTTCTTTTCAGGAAAACCATGGTTACACGTAGAACACAAAACAGTTGAATGTTTTATTTTATTGCCAAATGTCAAAATCTATTTTGTCCGACAAAGCAAAAAACAGATGTTGTATTTATTTATATGACTGCTGTAAGTACAGACATTGTTCACTCAGTGGGAAATGAATATCCAATCAGTCAGTGACAACTGTATGGAGTTTGTGACAACAAAGATGTGAGAAGATTTGATAAACTTGTAATGCCACTTGATAAAATGGCCCTTGAATGTTTTGGTACCTACTGGAGAGCTCTTTGTCTACCCCCATTCAGCATCGTTCACACCCTCTTAAGCTTTAGCCCCACCCATCTCTTTAAGGATTCACATGTGAGGCCATGTGCTAAACAGAGCGAGTGGTGTAGTAAACAACCAAAGATTTCAAGACTAAAAGTGGTAAAAGTAGTAGCCTACAATAAGGATAAACTCCAGGTTAAAATACTTCATCTGACTTGGTGCAGGTCATGTTGTTCTTCACATTACAGTCTCTGGTAAACACACACTATATCAAATAAAATAACACCTGTGTCCTGTGAAGGTGACAACAGTACAGTGAAATGGTTGCTTGCATAGTAGCATAGTAGCTTACCTGACACACTTGTCTAAATTGATGGGTCATGTGAAGGAAATGCCCAAATCACCCCCAGCCACATCTAGCTAAGTGAATGGGTCCCTATTGTCTAGACATGTTCATGAAATACAATAGATGGCCGTAGAAACATCTAAATGATGATTAATGGAAACAGGACGCACCTGAGCACAATTTTGAGTGTCATAGCAAAGGGTCTGATACTTCTGGTGTGTTTTTTGATAATACATTTGCAAAAATGTCTAAAAACCTGTTTCTGCTTTGTCATTATGGGGTTTGTAGATTAATGAGGAAAAACATTAATTTAATCCATTTTAGAATAAGGACATAACGTAACAAAACGTGGAAAAAGTTGCTCTGAATACTTCCCGAATTCACTGAAACAAAAAAAACACCACAGACACACATTATATAACCTGTCCCCCAGAAGCTGGGTTTTAAATATGTCATTTATTTCACCTTTATTTAACCAGGTAAGCCAGTTGAGAACAAGTTCTTATTTACAACTGCGACCTGGTCAAGATAAAGCATGGCAGTGCGACAAAAACGACAGAGTTACACTTAAACAAACGTACATTCAATAACACAATAGAAAAATATATGTACAGTGTGTGCAAATGGCGTAAGGAGGTAAGGCAAAAAAATAGGCCATAGTAGCAAAGTAATTACAATTTAGCAAATTAACACCGGAGTGATAGATGTACAGATTATGATGTGCAAGTAGAGATACCGGTGTGCAAAAGAGCAAAAAAAGTAAATAAAAACAATATGGGGATGAGGTAGGTAGTTGGATGGGCTATTTACAGGTACAGTGATCTGTAAGCTCCTCTGACAGCTGATGCTTAAAGTTAGTGAGGGAGATATGAGTCTCCAGCTTCAGTGATTTTTGCAATTAATTCCAGTCATTGGCAGCAGAGAACTGGAAGGAAAGGCAGCCAAAGAGGAGTTGGCTTTGGGGATGACCAGTGAAATATACCTGCTGGAGCACGTGCTACGGGTGGGTGTTGCCATGGTGACCAGTGAGCTGAGATAAGGTGGGGCTTTACCTAGCAAAGACTTGTAGATGACCTGGAGGGCCAGCCGACGAGAGCATACAGGTCGCAGAGGTGGGTGGTATATGGGGCTTTGGTGACAAAACGGATGGCACTGTGATAGACTGCATCCAGTTCGCTGAGTAGAGTGTTGGAGGCTATTTTGTAAATGACGTCGCCGAAGTCTAGGATCGGTAGGATAGTCAGTTCACATGAAGACAGCACACAAGGAATACTTGTGAAAACGTCATGCATTAAATAAAGACCGGCTAATGTGAAAAGCCATCTTGGAGGATATGCATATAGCAGTAAATGTAGCTACAGATGTAATTCTCCATCACAGGTACTGTTTGTCGTAGGAAACATCATTCACAACTTGACGATAAAAGATATGACTGTATGAAAATCTGGATAATGCCCAACCCTAGTCATGGAGAATCTCATGTGAAGCTACATTAAAATGCAGCTGTGCAGTAACAGCTAGCTGGTTTATTGTGTGTGTGTGTGTGTGTGTGTGTGTGTGTGTGTGTGTGTGTGTGTTGTACCTGATGTCCTTCATTGGTGAGGATGATCTGTTTCTCCTCAGAATGAGCCACTTCAAACTTCTTAATGAACTCACAGTCCTCGGCAGAGATCATCTGACCCCTATGAGACACACAGCATGATAATTATACAACAGTCTATGAGACACACAGCATGATAATTATACAACAGTCTATGAGACACACAGCATGATAATTATACAACAGTCTTGGGGAAGCTACTCTGAAAATAGTTTTAAAAGCTGTCAATTACTTCCCACTGGAAGTGAAGCTACACTAAAGCTACTTTGAAACAGAAGTTCACTACATTCAAACTACTTGTTGATAAATTATCATATACAAAAATTGCAGGAACACTTTGGAATCATATGTTAAAACCGAATGAGTAATTTAGCAAATTAAAATGGTTGTCTTTCTGTTTTGTATGTTTTATCTACTGTATTAAAAGCACCCATGTCACACTATTCAAACTAATAGGGAAGTAAAGCTTCAGTAGCCTATCTCTCCTCTCGTGTTGGGAGTGCCAGATCAAATGTCTCAAAGGCTCAAAGCCTGCAGGCATGAAGAAGTAGTTGTCTTTCCATGGAAATGTCCTTCCTAAATATTATTGGCTAATCTAGTCTCTGACATTGACTGGAAATATTGATAAAATATTTGTGTGTCGGTCTGCAAATTGTCCCGCTCCTATCAAAGTTGGTTTTCAAAAAACAGTTCCGTTTTGTAGCTTATTCCTTATTGTATTAAAAGCACTTCCGTCACAATATTCACAAATTCTTGCTGATTTACATTGAGTAGACTACCCTCCGTCTCTTTTGTTGGGCATGCCAGATCAAGTGCGCCTATGTGTGGTCGCAATTAAATAGCCTGTAGACTAGGTTATATGGGTGGAGAAGCAGGCCCATTAAATGGCCGCAGGTAGCCTAGCGGTTAGAGCGTTGGACAAGTAGGCAAAAAGGTTGCTGGCTCGAATACCCGAGCCAACAAGGTGAAAAATCTGTGATGTGGAGGTGTGCATGGCCACGCAGTCATGGGTGAACAGGGAAACCAGGAGAGGGCTGAGAACGCACCCTTGTGGGGCCCCAGTGTTGAGGATCAGCGGGGTGGAGATGTTACCTACCCTCACCACCAGGGGCGGCCCATCAGGAAGTCCAGGACCCAGTTGCACAAGGCGGGGTTGAGACCCAGGGTCTCAAGCTTAATGATGAGTTTGGAGGGTACTATGGTGTTAAATGCTGAGCTTTAATCGATGAACAGCATTCTTACATAGGTAGTCTTCTTGTCCAGATGGGTTAGGGCAGTGGGATTGCGTAGTCTGTGAACCTATTGGGGCAGTCAGCAAATTGGAGTGGGTCTAGGGTGGAGGTGATATGATCCTTGACTAGTCTCTCAAAGCACTTCATGAGGACGGAAGTGAGTGCTACGGGCAGTAGCCGTTTAGCTCAATTACCTTAGCTTTCATGGGAACAGGAACAATGGTGGTCCTCTTGAAGCATGTGGGAACAGCAGACTGGAATAGGAATTGATTGAATATGTCCGTAAACACACCAGCCAGCTGGTCTGTGCATGCTCTGAGGATGAAGCTAGGGATGCAGTCTGGGCCAGCAGCCTTGCGAGGGTTAACACGTTTAAATGTTTTACTCGCGTTGGCTACGGTGAAGGAGAGTCTGCAGGTTTTGGTAGCGGGCCGTGTCAGTGGCACTGTATTGTCCTCAAAGCGAGCAAAGAAGTTGTTTAGTCTGTCTGGGTCAAGACGTTGGCATCCGCGACGGGGCTGGTTTTCTTTTTGTAATCCGTGATTGACTGTAGACCCTGCCACATACGTCTCATGTCTGAGCAGTGGAATTGCGACTCAACTTAGTCTCTATACTGACGCTTAGCTTGTATACAGGGGGTACCCGATACGGAGTCAATGTGTGGGGTTTCAGGCTAGTCAAGGTAATATTTACAGGAACTTGAAGGTCTCAACCTGCTCCACTACAGCCCCGTCGATGAGAATGGGGGCGTGCTCTGTCCTCCTTTTTCTGTAGTCCACGATCATCTCCTTTGTCTTTATCACGTCAAGGGAGAGGTTGTTGTCCTGGCACCACATGGCCAGGTCACTGACCTCCTCCCTATAGGCTGTCTCATCGTTGTCGATGATCAGACCTATCACTGTTGTGTCGTCAGTAAACTTAATGATGGTGTTGGAGTCGTGCTTGAGTTCTGAGCTGTATGTTATTTGATTACACAGACAACGCTCACAGTTTACTCCTTCACATATTCATAATCTTCATAATATCTGGCTAAATGATTGACCCATAAGACATAGGCTACACAGCATGATTATTGAACTACAAATGTTCATTCAGTAATCCACTCCTGAAGTCACCTGACCCCAATCATATGACCTTGAGACACAAGACACATACAAATTGATAGGCCTACATTATATACATAATAGATATTAATAGTTTTTCCCCGACCTCTGCTGAAATCATTTGACCCCTTTGAGACAAGATACACAGTATGATTGATAACTATTAAAATACACGTTAGACATACAATGAGAACATTCAAACAAAAATCTAATTTGGTATTTATTAGGATCCCATTAGCCACTGCAAAAGCATCATCTACTCTTCCTGGGGTAAACATAATTAGACTAGAATCCCAGTGTTATGGGCCTAGTTCTGCTTTAGATGGGGCAGTGAATCCCAGGGTTATGGGCCTAGTTCTGCTTTAGATGGAGCAGTGAATCCCAGGGTTATGGGCCTAGCTCGGCATTAGATGGAGCAGTGAATCCCAGGGTTATGGGCCTAGCTCGGCATTAGATGGAGCAGTGAATCCCAGGGTTATGGGCCTAGCTCGGCATTAGATGGAGCAGTGAATCCCAGGGTTATGGGCCTAGTTCTGCTTTAGA
The DNA here is from genome assembly GCF_002021735.2 of Oncorhynchus kisutch. Lineage (NCBI taxonomy): Eukaryota > Metazoa > Chordata > Actinopteri > Salmoniformes > Salmonidae > Oncorhynchus > Oncorhynchus kisutch. Next base: position 43,989,262 of record NC_034200.2, on the reverse strand, counting down.
TGGAGCAATGAATCCCAGGGTTATGGGCCTAGTTCTGCTTTAGATGGGGCAGTGAATCCCAGGGTTATGGGCCTAGTTCTGCTTTAGATGGAACAGTGAATCCCAGGGTTATGGGCCTAGTTCTGCTTTAGATGGAGCAGTGAATCCCAGGGTTATGGGCCTAGTTCTGCTTTAGATGGAGCAGTGAATCCCAGGGTTATGGGCCTAGTTCTGCATTAGATGGAGCAGTGAATCCCAGGGTTATGGGCCTAGCTCTGCTTTAGATGGAGCAGTGAATCCCAGGGTTATGGGCCTAGCTCTGCTTTAGATGGAGTAGTGAATCCCAGGGTTATGGGCCTAGTTCTGCTTTAGATGGAGCAATGAATCCCAGGGTTATGGGCCTAGTTCTGCTTTAGATGGAGCAGTGAATCCCAGGGTTATGGGCCTAGTTCTGCTTTAGATGGAGCAGTGAATCCCAGGGTTATGGGCCTAGTTCTGCTTTAGATGGAGCAGTGAATCCCAGGGTTATGGGCCTAGCTCGGCATTAGATGGAGCAGTGAATCCCAGGGTTATGGGCCTAGGTCTGCTTTAGATGGAGCAGTGAATCCCAGTGTTATGGGCCTAGGTCTGCTTTAGATGGAGCAGTGAATCCCAGGGTTATGGGCCTAGTTCTGCTTTAGATGGAGCAGTGAATCCCAGGGTTATGGGCCTAGCTCGGCATTAGATGGAGCAGTGAATCCCAGGGTTATGGGCCTAGGTCTGCTTTAGATGGAGCAGTGAATCCCAGGGTTATGGGCCTAGTTCTGCTTTAGATGGAGCAGTGAATCCCAGGGTTATGGGCCTAGTTCTGCTTTAGATGGAGCAGTGAATCCCAGGGTTATGGGCCTAGTTCTGCTTTAGATGGAGCAGTGAATCCCAGGGTTATGGGCCTAGCTCGGCATTAGATGGAGCAGTGAATCCCAGGGTTATGGGCCTAGGTCTGCTTTAGATGGAGCAGTGAATCCCAGTGTTATGGGCCTAGGTCTGCTTTAGATGGAGCAGTGAATCCCAGGGTTATGGGCCTAGTTCTGCTTTAGATGGAGCAGTGAATCCCAGGGTTATGGGCCTAGCTCGGCATTAGATGGAGCAGTGAATCCCAGGGTTATGGGCCTAGGTCTGCTTTAGATGGAGCAGTGAATCCCAGGGTTATGGGCCTAGTTCTGCTTTAGATGGAGCAGTGAATCCCAGGGTTATGGGCCTAGTTCTGCTTTAGATGGAGCAGTGAATCCCAGGTTTATGGGCCTAGTTCTGCTTTAGATGGAGCAGTGAATCCCAGGGTTATGGGCCTAGTTCTGCTTTAGATGGAGCTGTGAATCCCAGGGTTATGGGCCTAGTTCTGCTTTAGATGGAGCAGTGAATCCCAGGGTTATGGGCCTAGTTCTGCTTTAGATGGAGCAGTGAATCCCAGGGTTATGGGCCTAGCTCTGCTTTAGATGGAGCAGTGAATCCCAGTGTTATGGGCCTAGTTCTGCTTTAGATGGAGCAGTGAATCCCAGGGTTATGGGCCTAGCTCTGCTTTAGATGGAGCAGTGAATCCCAGTGTTATGGGCCTAGTTCTGCTTTAGATGGAGCAGTGAATCCCAGGGTTATGGGCCTAGTTCTGCTTTAGATGGAGCAGTGAATCCCAGGGTTATGGGCCTAGTTCTGCTTTAGATGGAGCAGTGAATCCCAGGGTTATGGGCCTAGTTCTGCTTTAGATAAAGACACTGGGATTCACTTCTCTGTCTGTCTTTTTGACTTCTGTTTAACACTAACAGTACTTCCTAATTACAGAAGCAGCTTACAACACTGGCATTACCCCTGGAAATACTACAAGAGCAGAGTGAAGTGGCCTTTTGTCCCAGCACTATACAAGATGATTCAACTTCTTATTAAAAGACCATGATTAGAAGAATCAGTGTAGTGCTATGAATGGACAGCCATGAATATCTCATATCCACAAGACTGTGACTCACAGCCCAGAAAAATACCAAAATAACCTTTCGACTAGTACTAAGCCTAGTGCCCAGCATGAAAATGACAAAATTAAAGTTGCACTATAGAGAAGAGAATCGTTTGTACCATCTAAAAAAAAAAGAAGATTTTCCATAACCCAAAATATTGTATTTTTAAGTGTTTGAAACTGGTGTACAAAACCGAAAGAAGCAAAAACTAAACTTAAGACCGGGAAGCATATAAATAGCACACAGAACAGATCTACCGTTTCTTAGAGACTTCCTTTCAATAAGAATGACATATCGATAACACACATTTCTATGTGAATTTAGGTCAGGTCCCCCAAAACGTTACATATTGCAGCTTTAAAGGGCCAACAGTCATAGTGCCCTATGAACAAAATATGAGGGAGCTCAAAAAATGCCATGAAGAGGGGTGGAGGAAGAGGAGTAGGGCGAAGGTGTACTTACTGCAGGTATGACTGCCAGTTGACCTTGTTGGCTCGGACTTCAGCTGCCTTGGCAGCGATGATGTTGGTGGGCACTGCAGCGTCCACCGCCCCGCGGATATCCATCCTGATACAGCTGTAGGATACCTCTCTGGACAAGAATGAATAACTACCTGGAAGGAAGGAGACAGGTGGGTTTGATTGATAAATAATACTCAGTCATAAATCAACACGTCATTGGGATACACACACATATATACACATACAAACATAGGGAGATTTTGCATCATTCATTTTTCATAATAGCCTAATTCTGCAGGTGAGAGCTCATGACCAACTCTGTAACCAGATCAGCTGCTTTAGCTAACGCAACATTACCCAGTAGCTAGCTAACTTGGCTAATGTAATGCAATGACATGTTGGTGCAGTAACGTTATTGACCAAACATGTGCATTATTTAGTTACAATGAGAGCACTTGTCAACAAATCCTGAAATTAGTGTTGTTACTGAATGCGTTTGAGTCGTCTCGCCAGCTAAGTGAGCTAACTGGCTAATGTCAATACCCTGGTGCAAGCTAACGATAGCTTAATTTAGCATCAATGCCAAGATATTCTAACGATATAACACACAATACAGAACCTATAATCTCATAGAAACATTCCAATACAATTTTCCTACCGTTAAAACACACAAGCCAAATAGAGCATTAATTTCTGTGGTTTAAAATCAAAAGGCCACCAGTATCTCTCCGCTAACAACTACAACGTGATGCTGTCAGCAGGAAGCCCTAAAATCCAGTCAGCTGTCCTCGGCCCTTCAATGACGCTTTACGTCGCTTCAATGACGCTTTACGTCGCTTCAATGACGCTTTACGTCGTCACATCCCAGTGTATCTATTGTAGGGAGTAATAAATGTCCCTTCCCCAAGCAAGGGAGTGATGAGGAGCACGAAAGAAAGAAAGAAAGTGGATGATGGAAGTGGATTCTGAATTACAATGGCGATAGAACTAAGGAGAATTGGAATGTTGTCAAAAATAATGGAAAACGGAGCAAAGTAGTTTACAGTGATGAGAATGACCCTTCGTATCTAGTAGGAGTACTGTTTGTAAATGAGGAGCAGCTTGGCAGAGTACCAATCTGGAAGAAACCATGAGTTATCCAAACTGGTAGAGAGAGTGCTGGGTAAAGTGAAGGCTGTGAGGATCACGAGATGCAGGCTTCTTTGTTGTTGTTGTTGTTGTTGTGCCTCTGCGGATCAGAAGGAACGTGCGTTGTATCTTAACCGATTTCATAAGTTTGAAGTGTCATGTGTGTCTCTTCGGAACAGGGCACCCCTCAACAGGGCTGACAGGGTTGATATTGAAGAGATGAAGCATGTCGATGAATTGTGTGGAATCGTGTCGATGAAATGGTGGAAAAGTGAAGTCTGTCAGTTATTAATTTTTTAAATGGAGTCTCTCCCTACTCAAGTGCAGTTAGGGTATATGAACTACAGAGTCAGAGCATTTATCCCAAGACCAATGCAATGTGATCATTGTAAAACTTTTGGTCATGTAGCAAGTGTTTGCAGAAGGAAGAAGCCGAGATGTCCAAGTGGAAAGGATCATATGTGTTATAAAAGTGATGAATATGTGACATGTTGCAATTGTGGTGGGAACCATGAAGCCACGTCTTCTGAATGCCCCACAAGGGGGAAAGAGAATCAGGTGGCCAAAGCCAGGGTTGTACAGAGCATTTCATACTGTATGCAGCAGCTGTGAAAAGGGTTGAGGTTTTGAATGGTGCATCAGAAGAGTCCATGGTGGTGGATTGGCCTACACTGCAGGCTGCAGGGGTTTCCTTTCACCAGCAGGTCCTGACATTTTAAAGGTTAAGAAGGTGGACTTTGTGGCATGTATAGCTGTGGTAATTAATGGCACTGCCGAGGTGGAGAGAAGGTCCAGGAAGATAGAATTTATAGTGTCTGCGGCAGAGCGGTTCCTGGGGCTGAAAGATTTCTCAACGAAGGAGTTACATGCAATATTGCCACAAGCCGTACCACCCTCTCAGGTTCTAGAGCCGTACCACCCTCTCAGGTTCTAGAGCCGTACCACCCTCTCAGGTTCTAGAGCCATACCACCCTCTCAGGTTCTAGAGCCATACCACCCTCTCAGGTTCTAGAGCCGTACCACCCTCTCAGGTTCTAGAGCCGTACCACCCTCTCAGGTTCTAGAGCCATACCACCCTCTCAGGTTCTAGAGCCTGAGAAGGGTGATTTGGAGAACTAAAAGGAAGAAGTGGGAGTTTGTTTGTTTTGGCAATGTACTATTTTTATTGGGGTAGATTAAGTTAGCTTCACTATTACGTATGGATTTTTTAAACATTTTGGTTTCAAACCATACAGTTGGCTGCAATACACCTTTTTGGGTGTAGTCTGCCATAAAACCTACAGGAGAAGAATAAGAAGGGAGTGATGATTCGAGAGGCAACGTCCTCTGTGAAAATCTTAAAGTTTAGCTTAAAAATGTTAATTACTGTACCTATCAAGCTAACGTAGCTAGCTACAGTTCCAAATAGCTGGCTAGCTAGTTTTACAGTTTGGTAATTTATTCCAACACACTACAGAATTCCCCAAAATATGTTTATGAAGCTAACTACGTTTTATAGGCTCCTCACTACTAGGCTGGCACATAGGTGAAATTAAGAGGGGAAAAGTGACCAAATGATTAGGGTGAGGCACATGGGCTACTAACAGTTTACTACACAACATACACTTAGTATAACTTTCTTTGCTACAGTATACATATCTCCCTGGCATATTACATAATTTATGCAGCAGCATACAATGCATTTTTGGACTCACCTTGTGCTGTGCTCACTTAAACAGGAAGGTGGTGTGGTCTGTCATTCTCTGGATTCATGGTGCTTTCAAGACAACTGGGAACTCTGAGGAAAAACAAGGTCGAATCATGATGACGTCAGTGATCTTCAGCTTGTAATTCCAAATTGGATGACTGTTCAAAACGTATTTTCCCAGTGGAGCTCGTTTTTTTTTGTTATAGTTCCCAGTTGTCTTGAAGTCAGATTTCCTAGTTCCAAGTTTCCAGTTGTTTTGAATCATGATGACGTCAGTGATCTTCAGGTCGGCAGAAGTCATGCTGGATTGACAGCATGGCCAATGTTGAATGTGTATCATTTTAAGCCTGGAAAAGAGACCCTTAAACACAGACTTGGGACCACACACCCACTCCACTGAATAGCAGGCTAGTGATTGCTTTGCAATGCTTGCAGTTAGCTACTGATTCATTGCAAACCACTCATTGTTGAATTTACGATTTAACTTGTTGTGTAATGTTTAAGTCCAATGGCCGATGAGCACCGATACGTTTTATTTAAAAAAATGGTGTGGTATTTTAGTTGGATCCCCATAAGCTGATGCAAAAGCAGCTACACTGCCTGTTTACAACAAGAAAATGGGCGGGGAGCTATTAAATGTTGGATACAGGCAGGCAGAAGATGGTGGAAGTATGTGTTTTGGGGGATGCTCAACATTGCAATCATAAATGTGTACATTTGTCTTTATTATGAATCTCCATTAGTTCCTGCCAAGGCAGCAGCTACACTTCTGGGGTTTATTATGAATCCCCATTAGTCCCTGCCAAGGCAGCAGCTACACTTCCTGGGGTTTATAATGAATCTCCATTAGTTCCTGCCAAGGCAGCAGCTACACTTCCTGGGGTTTATTATGAATCTCCATTAGTTCCTGCCAAGGCAGCAGCTACTCTTCCTGGGGTTTATTATGAATCTCCATTAGTTCCTGCCAAGGCAGCAGCTACACTTCCTGGGGTTTATTATGCATCTCCATTAGTTCCTGCCAAGGCAGCAGCTACACTTCCTGGGGTTTATTATGAATCTCCATTAGTTCCTGCCAAGGCAGCAGCTACACTTCCTGGGGTTTATTATGAATCTCCATTAGTTCCTGCCAAGGCAGCAGCTACACTTCCTGGTGTTTATTATGAATCTCCATTAGTTCCTGCCAAGGCAGCAGCTACACTTCCTGGGGTTTATTATGAATCTCCATTAGTTCCTGCCAAGGCAGCAGCTACACTTCCTGGTGTTTATTATGAATCTCCATTAGTTCCTGCCAAGGCAGCAGCTACACTTCCTGGGGTCCAAACACATTAAGGCACTTACATTACATATAAAACAGTACATCATAACATTATTACACCACTACATATCTACAATACAAAATGTATAATGCCACCATACAACGCTATTTCAATGTATGTGTGTAGAATGCTAGCGTTTGTGTGTCTGTACCTGTGTGTGTGTGTGTTCACAGTCCCCGCTGTTCCTTACGGTGTATTTTCATCTGTTTTTTAAATCTGATTCTACTGCCGCATCAGTTACCTGATGGGGAATAGAGTTCCATGTAGTCATGGCTCTATGTAGTACTGTGTGCCTCCCATAGTCTGTTCTGGACTTTGGGATTGTGAAGAGACCTCTTGTGGCATGTCTTTTTGTGTCCGAGCTGTGTGCCAGTAACTTGGTGCATTCAACACTGATTCATTGCAAACCACTCATTGTTGAGTGAAAGAGGCCTGAATACAAATGGTGAAGTCAATCTCTCCTCCACTTTGAGCCATGAGAGATTGACATGCATATCATTAATGTTAGCTCTGCGTGAAGATCCAAGGGCCAGCCTTGTTTTAGATTCCGTCTCTCACAGTTGAAGTGTACCTATGATAAAAATTACAGACCTCTACATGCTTTGTAAGTAGGAAAACCTGCAAAATCGGCAGTGTATCAAATACTTGTTCTCCCCACTGTATATACATACTGACTAAATACTTTTTTGCCCCACTGTATATACACATACCTATATACACATTTTACAGACAATCTATTTTACAATAGTTATCTCGTGTGTTCTTAGTCCTTCCTCTATTTCTGATGTCCATCCAGTTTGATTTCTATTTGTAACTGTGCTATTTCACAACATTTCTGAACCTATATACATTTTACAGACCCCGTATGTTTTACATTGTTTATCTTGTTATTAGTCCCACCCTTCAGCGCCATTCAACCCCTCCCATCTATCTCTCAACATCATCCATTTCGGATTTCTATTTGCCATAGATTTTTCAACTGTGCTGTGATGCTTCACAAAAGTACTGAACCTTTCTATTCTCATAGCTTCTACAGATTGTAAATTCAAAATAAACATTTTTGCTAAAATAATTATTATTGATTGATTTGACTAGGGCTTTTCAAATCACCCAGTATTGCTATCTGTAGCGTTAGTTCTAGGCAAATGTTGCAATTCTTCAGCCATTACTGGACCTGTGACCGAAAATGAGCTACATATGGACAATACCAAAATAAATTATCTAATGACTCTGCCTCCTCACAGGAGAATCTGCAGAGCTGGGAAGATTGTATCCCCCATATATATAACATTCTATTGGTTGCAATAATTTTGTATACTAATTTAAATTGAAAAATGTGAAGTTTTGAATCCGGCGTTGTTTTGTGTATCAATTCATAAACCATGTGCCATGGAATGGGTACATCGAAAATCTCTTCACAACTATTTTGCAATTTATATGGCACAGCTGTCAGTTTTTTGTTCCTTAAATGAAATTGGCACGTTTTTATTTATCACACTTTTCTTTAACCATTTATGTTCTTTAAAACAGGGCCGACATACAAGTTCCTTACTTGTCCCCCCTTCTACTTGCCTCTTCCATTTTTGTGGTAATGCTGCAATTAGTTGGTTGTAATTTTGGGTAGAGCAGATATCTCCATATGTCTGTGTTAGCTGCATGTGTGACATAACTCCACCAGTCCTATTTATGATATCATTCACAAAAAGTATACCTTTTTAAACATTTCTTTGAAAAATACATTTTTTTTTATCAATTAGTATATTTGAGTTTTACCACAATATTTGCTGTATTATTTGTTCTGTCTTTTCAGGTGGATTCAACTGAAATTTAAACCAACTTTCTGAGGCTTGTTTAAAAAATAAAGATATTTTGGAGATTATTTCCTTTTCAAACAACCCAAAGTGGGCCGGTGTAATCTGAAAGGGGAAAAAGGCCATTCTTGAACATAGGATGAGACATTCCTACCAATTTACTAGAGAACCAGTTTGGATTTACGTATAACTTTTGTATGACTGATGCCTTTAGTGAGAGGTCAAATGCTTTAATATTTAATAATTTCTGCCCTCCGAATTCATATTCGTTATATAAATAGGCCCTTTTAATTTTGTCTGGCTTACCATTCCAAATAAAATTGAATATTCTTTGTTCATATAATTTAAAAAGCAGGTCACTAGGTGTAGGCAAAACCATACACAAATAGGTAAACTGTGATATAACTAAAGAGCTAATCAGGGTGATTTTTCCACAAATAGACAGGTATTTTCCTTTCCATGGTAGCAAGATCTTACCTATTTTTGCTAACTTTCTATAAAAATGTATTGTTGTGAGATAATTTCTTTCTTTTGGGATTTGTATACCGAGTATGTCCACATCTCCATCAGACCATTTAATTGGTAAACTACACGGTAATCTAAAATTAGAATTTTTTTACTGATCCAATATCATAATTTGGTTTTAATCCAGAGAAGATAGCAAAAGTATCTAGATCCTCTATGAGGCCGTGGAGAGACTCTAATTGTGGTTTTAAAAGAAAACATGAATCATCAGCGTACAATGACACCTTAGTTTTTAAGCCACAGATGTCTAATCCCTTAATATTATTGTTTCATCTAATCTTAACAACTAAAATTTCGATGGCAATAATAAATAGATATGTCGATAGTGGACAACCTTGTTTTACTCCTCTATAGAGTTTTAAACTTTCTGAGATGTAGTCATTATTTACTATTTTACACCTATGGTTACTATACAAAACTTTAACCCATTTTATAAGAGATTCCCCAAAATTGAAATATTCTAGGCATTTATATATAAACTCCAGTCGTACTTTATCAAAAGCCTTTTCAAAATCAGCTATGAAAACCAGGCCTGGTTTCCCCGATATTTCATAGTATTCTATTGTTTCTAGTACTTGTCTTCTATTATCTTCATGTTTAAAAAAAAAACTGTCTGATTAGGATGAATAATATCTGACAATACTTTTTTACTTCTATGCGGCAAGCATTTTGCATCACAACACTGAAGTGTAAGTGGTCTCCATTTTTTTAAATGGACTGGATCTTTATATTTTCCACTTGGGTCCTGTTTCAGTAATAGTGATATCAGACCTTCTTGTTGCGTGTCTGATAATCTACCATTTATATAGGCGTGGTTAAAACATGCTAATAATGATTCTCTGAGTATATATATAAAAAAGTTGTGTATACTTATAATGGTAGGCCATCCAGCCCTGGAGTTTTCCCAGACTTAAATACTTTAATTGCATTAAGAAGTTCCTCCTATGTAATATGCCCTTCACATGAGCCTTTCAGTTCCTCCTATGTAATATGCCCTTCACATGAGCCTTTCAGTTCCTCCTATGTAATATGCCCTTCACATGAGTCTTTCAGTTCCTCCTATGTAATATGCCCTTCACATGAGTCTTTCAGTTCCTCCTATGTAATATGCCCTTCACATGAGCCTTTCAGTTCCTCCTCTGTAATATGCCCTTCACATGAGCCTTTCAGTTCCTCCTATGTAATATGCCCTTCACATGAGCCTTTCAGTTCCTCCTCTGTAATATGCCCTTCACATGAGTCTTTCAGTTCCTCCTATGTAATATGCCCTTCACATGAGCCTTTCAGTTCCTCCTATGTAATATGCCCTTCACATGAGCCTTTCAGTTCCTCCTATGTAATATGCCCTTCACATGAGCCTTTCTGTAAAGATGTTAATTTTACATTATTAGGGGGAAAAACATACAATTAGTTTCAGTTAGTGGAGATGGAGGAGACTGAAACTAAAACATACAATTAGTTTCGGTTAGTGGAGATGGAGGAGACTGAAACTAAAACATACAATTAGTTTCAGTTAGTGGAGATGGAGGAGACTGAAACTAAAACATACAATTAGTTTCAGTTAGTGGAGATGGAGGAGACTGAAACAAAAACATACAATTAGTTTCAGTTAGTGGAGATGGAGGAGACTGAAACAAAAACATACAATTAGTTTCAGTTAGTGGAGATGGAGGAGACTGAAACTAAAACATACAATTAGTTTCAGTTAGTGGAGATGGAGGAGACTGAAACAAAAACATACAATTAGTTTCAGTTAGTGGAGATGGAGGAGACTGAAACTAAAACATACAATTAGTTTCAGTTAGTGGAGATGGAGGAGACTGAAACTAAAACATACAATTAGTTTCAGTTAGTGGAGATGGAGGAGACTGAAACTAAAACATACAATTAGTTTCAGTTAGTGGAGATGGAGGAGACTGAAACAAAAACATACAATTAGTTTCAGTTAGTGGAGATGGAGGAGACTGAAACTAAAACATACAATTAGTTTCAGTTAGTGGAGATGGAGGAGACTGAAACAAAAACATACAATTAGTTTCGGTTAGTGGAGATGGAGGAGACTGAAACAAAAACATACAATTAGTTTCAGTTAGTGGAGATGGAGGAGACTGAAACAAAAACATACAATTAGTTTCAGTTAGTGGAGATGGAGGAGACTGAAACAAAAACATACAATTAGTTTCAGTTAGTGGAGATGGAGGAGCCTGAAACAAAAACATACAATTAGTTTCAGTTAGTGGAGATGGAGGAGACTGAAACAAAAAACATACAATTAGTTTCGGTTAGTGGAGATGGAGGAGACTGAAACAAAAACATACAATTAGTTTCAGTTAGTGGAGATGGAGGAGACTGAAACAAAAACATACAATTAGTTTCAGTTAGTGGAGATGGAGGAGACTGAAACAAAAACATACAATTAGTTTCAGTTAGTGGAGATGGAGGAGACTGAAACAAAAACATACAATTAGTTTCAGTTAGTGGAGATGGAGGAGACTGAAACTAAAACATACAATTAGTTTCGGTTAGTGGAGATGGAGGAGACTGAAACAAAAAACATACAATTAGTTTCAGTTAGTGGAGATGGAGGAGACTGAAACAAAAACATACAATTAGTTTCAGTTAGTGGAGATGGAGGAGACTGAAACAAAAACATACAATTAGTTTCAGTTAGTGGAGATGGAGGAGACTGAAACTAAAACATACAATTAGTTTCAGTTAGTGGAGATGGAGGAGACTGAAACAAAAACATACAATTAGTTTCAGTTAGTGGAGATGGAGGAGACTGAAACTAAAACATACAATTAGTTTCAGTTAGTGGAGATGGAGGAGACTGAAACAAAAAACATACAATTAGTTTCGGTTAGTGGAGATGGAGGAGACTGAAACAAAAACATACAATTAGTTTCAGTTAGTGGAGATGGAGGAGACTGAAACAAAAACATACAATTAGTTTCAGTTAGTGGAGATGGAGGAGACTGAAACAAAAACATACAATTAGTTTCAGTTAGTGGAGATGGAGGAGCCTGAAACAAAAACATACAATTAGTTTTAGTTAGTGGAGATGGAGGAGACTGAAACAAAAAACATACAATTAGTTTCGGTTAGTGGAGATGGAGGAGACTGAAACAAAAACATACAATTAGTTTCAGTTAGTGGAGATGGAGGAGACTGAAACAAAAACATACAATTAGTTTCAGTTAGTGGAGATGGAGGAGACTGAAACAAAAACATACAATTAGTTTCAGTTAGTGGAGATGGAGGAGACTGAAACAAAAACATACAATTAGTTTCAGTTAGTGGAGATGGAGGAGACTGAAACAAAAACATACAATTAGTTTCAGTTAGTGGAGATGGAGGAGACTGAAACAAAAACATACAATTAGTTTCAGTTAGTGGAGATGGAGGAGCCTGAAACAAAAACATACAATTAGTTTCAGTTAGTGGAGATGGAGGAGCCTGAAACAAAAACATACAATTAGTTTCAGTTAGTGGAGATGGAGGAGCCTGAAACAAAAACATACAATTAGTTTCAGTTAGTGGAGATGGAGGAGACTGAAACTAAAACATACAATTAGTTTCAGTTAGTGGAGATGGAGGAGACTGAAACAAAAACATACAATTAGTTTCAGTTAGTGGAGATGGAGGAGACTGAAACTAAAACATACAATTAGTTTCAGTTAGTGGAGATGGAGGAGACTGAAACTAAAACATACAATTAGTTTCAGTTAGTGGAGATGGAGGAGACTGAAACTAAAACATACAATTAGTTTCAGTTAGTGGAGATGGAGGAGACTGAAACTAAAACATACAATTAGTTTCAGTTAGTGGAGATGGAGGAGACTGAAACTAAAACATACAATTAGTTTCAGTTAGTGGAGATGGAGGAGACTGAAACTAAAACATACAATTAGTTTCAGTTAGTGGAGATGGAGGAGACTGAAACAAAAACATACAATTAGTTTCAGTTAGTGGAGATGGAGGAGACTGAAACTAAAACATATTCTTAAAGTACTTTACTTCCTCTTTCAAAATATAATTTGGTGAATCATGTGTGACTCCATTTGTAACAAGTTTCAACAAAAACATTTTTGTAGTATTTCTATATTGAAGATTGAAAAATTATTTGGTGCATTTATTCACATATTGCATCCAGTTGCTTTATTTTTATAATCTATTACACTGGATCTTTCTGGAATAAGTTCCTCCATTTCTTTGTGTTTTTCCTCTAACTTATTCTGTGCCTCTATGGTACAGTTTATATTGCTATCTAACTGTACTGTTTGTCCTTCAATTCCCTTTGTTAATATGGACTCGTGATCTAAATTGATTTTGTTTTATAGATAAGTACTGAATTGCATGGCCTCTAAAGGCACATTTAAAAGTGTCCCATACAGTAAGGGGATCTGCTGTACCTATGTTATGTCTGAAAAAGGCTATTATAAATTCTTCTGTCCTTGTTCTAAACAACTTATCTAGTGGGCTTTGATTCAATTTCCAATATCCTCGCCCACGTGGAAATTCTGTAAGAGTAATACATATGTCAATTATGTGAAGATCCGACCACATTCTGTCCCCCATCAACACTTTTTAAACTTTTGGTGCCAGAGAGAATGGCATAAGAAAGTAGTCAAGACGACTAGGTTGTGCAATGTAACAGCAATACTGAGAGTTAGGGTTGCCACCTGTTTGATAAAATACGTAACGGTTCAGTATTTCACTGAAAGAATAAACGTTTTGTTTTCTAAATGATAGTTTCCGGATTTGACCATATTAATGACCTAAGGCTCGTATTCCTGTGGGTTATTATGTTACAATTAAGTCTATGATTTGATATTTGATAGAGCAGTCTGACTGAGCGGTGGTAGGCAGCAGCAGGCTTGTAAGCATTCATTCAAACAGCACTTTACTGTGTTTGCCAGCAGCTCTTTATGAATTCAAGCCTACCAACTCCCGAGATTAGGGTGGCAATACATAAGTGCCTATAAGAACATCCAATAGTCAAAGGTATATGAAATACAAATGGTATAGAGAGAAATAGTCGACGTGTCATAATTCCTATAACTACAACCTAAAACTTCTTACCTGGGAATATTGAAGACTCATGTTAAAAGGAACCACCAGCTTTCACATGTTCTCATGTTCTGAGCAAGGAACTTAAACCGGTATTGTTTTTTTTGGTCCTATCGGCGTTGAAAAATCATAATCGGTCGACCTCTAGTATCAATGGAAAGAGCAGGCTTCATCTGAGACTCAGTGATATGACGTTGCCACTGGCCGCAAGATGAATCTAGAATATTGCAGATGGGTGCAATGCAACACTCGCAAAGTATATCTGTATCTGCGCACATGCACGCTTCATTGTACTGTAAAATGATAGCTGTAATCGCTGTTGCGGAGGTCAGTCTGGTGCTGTGGTCAGTCTGGTGCTGTGGTCAGTCTGGTGCTGTGGTCAGTCTGGTGCTGTGGTCAGTCTGGTGCTGTGGTCAGTCTGGTGCTGTGGTCAGTCTGGTGCTGTGGTCAGTCTGGTGCTGTGGTCTATTTCATGCATTGAAAACTTTACCTTTAATGTTGGTCTGGGAAACCCATCCAAGAGGATGTTTGTACCAGAACTTGTTCAGGACAACAACAACAAAAAAGAGACATTATTTTTATTAAACAAATGGATAAAATTTTACTGGCAATTTAAATTAAATAAAAATTCATGAAGGTCGAAGAAGCTAAACTCAATAGTAAATTGTAGATCCAAGTTTTGTCTAAATGTTAAAACTACATATAAAATGTTGGATGGTAACAGAAGAAACAGTGTTGATCATCATCTGAACGGCTGATGGGTGGGGACAGGGGCGTGGCTATGGACAATATATTCCAATAGAAATATTGGGTGAGTCTGTATGGTTGGTTGATTGGTACCAGGGGTCAGAGGTTCTGTCTGAAGGTCTCCTCCTCCCGATCTCAACAGAACTAGAAGATGAACAGTAAAGAAGGCCTTAGATGGGGACAGAGAAGGGACTGTGGATATATAGTTATATATAGAGTGTATATGTAGTTAAACACAACACCTACATTAAACAATGTGGTGAAACAGACAAAAGGGATTCGGTAAGTCTGTTTACAGCGTGCGTGTAGACGGTGTGTTACAGTATCAACGTACCTTCCATCTGTTTCCACAGTCATTACAGAAGACAAAGGTGGTCATGGGTTCATCAGCACTGCGGGTCTGCACCTGTAAGACCAACACACACAGGATTACTGTACACACTGACAACACTGTAGGGATGGAAGGCTTCACCAAACCCGCACAGGTTTGACATTTTGGCCTCCTGGTTTGTGTCCGGTACAGAAATAAAATGAAAAGCCAACAGTGTAGTTCATTTGAGTCTATTGAAGAAAATCCAAAGTGTGATTCCATAGATGATCATGAGTAATATAAGGCCTGATGACAGCACCATATAAGGCCTGATGACAGCACCATATAAGGTCTGATGAGATCACCATATAAGGCCTGATGACATCAGGAACAACAGTTTGGTGGAAACACCATTACTCATCCACAGCGGTCAAATAGAGAGCTATATGTGTACTCAATATGGAAACACGGCTCAGACATCGTATAGGACTATGCTCTGTTAGTTACAAAGAGACAAATATGTGCTCGTGTGACTGTCATTTAACCATAAAGGTGTCTGTAGCACCGTACCTCTCATTTCCCACTCCAGGGTCATGTGATTGGCAGTCACTGTTAAGTAGCTCTGTAGCCTGGAGGTCCAGCCATCTGTAGTAAGCGCTAAACATGGTGCATTGGCCAATTCATTGATAACTTCGGCCTGAGCTTGCTTATATAGTGTGGGTACTGCCTGTTTGCTGAAATGTGTCTGAGGTCAAAGTTCATAAAGTGACTTGAGCACTTCAAATCAAGCTTTATTTGCCAAATACAACAAGTGTAGACTTCACCGTGAAATGCTGACTACAAGCCCTTAACCAACAGTGCAGTTCAAGAAGAAGAAAAGATTTACCAAGTAGACTAAAATAAAAAGTAACACAATAAGAATAACAATAATGAGGCTTTATACAGGGTGTACCGGTACAGAGTCAGTGTGCAGGGGTACAGGTTAGTCAGGCTATATACAGGGGGTAACGGTACCGAGTCAATGTGTGGGGGTACAGGTTAGTCAGGCTATATACAGGGGGCAACGGTACCGAGTCAGTGTGCGGGGGTACAGGTTAGTCAGGCTATATACAGGGGGTAACGGTACCGAGTCAATGTGTGGGGGTACAGGTTAGTCAGGCTATATACAGGGGGCACCGGTACCGAGTCAGTGTGCGGGGGTACAGGCTAGTTGAGGTAATCTGTACATGTAGGGGGCGAAGTGACAATGCATAGGTAACAAACAAACAGTGAGTAGCAGCAGTGTACAAAGGGGGGGTGTCAATGTAAATGTCAATGTAAATTGTCCAGTGGCAATTTTTATGAACTGTTCAGCAGTCTAATGGCTTGGGGGTAGAAGCTGTGCGGTAGCAGAGAGAACAGTCTATGACTGGGGTGACTCGAGACTGACCAATTTTTGGGCTTTCCTCTGACACCGCCTAGTATATAGGTCCTGGATGGCAGGAAGCTTGGCCCCAGTGATGTCCTGGGCCATTCGCACTACCCTCTGTAGTGCCTTACAGTCAGATGCCGAGCAATTGCCGTACCAGCCGGTGAATGCAACCGGTCAGGATGCTCTCGATGATGCAGTTGTAGAACCTTTTGAGGATCTGGGGGCCCATGCCAAACCTTTTCAGTCTCCTGAGGGGGAAAAGGTTTTGTCGTGCCCTCTTCACGACTGTCTTGGTGTGTTTGGACCATGATAGTTCGTTGGTGATGTGGACACCAAGGAACTTGAAACTCTCGACACGCTCCACTACAGCCCCGTTGATGTTAATGGGGGCCTGTTCGACCCGCCTTTTCCTGTAGTCCACGATCAGCTCCTTTGTTTTGCTCACATTGAGGGAGAGGTTGTTGTCCTGGCACCACACGGCCAGTTTTCTGACCTCCTCCCTATAGGCTGTCTCATCGTTGATCAGGCCTACCACTCTTGTGTCGTGGGTGAACAGGGAACACAGGAGGGGACTAAGTACACACCTTTGAGGGGCCCCAGTGTTGAGGATCAACGTGGCAGACGTGTTGTTGCCTACCCTTACCACCTGGGGGCGGCCCATCAGGAAGTCTGGGATCCAGTTGCAAAGGGAGGTGTTTAGTCCCAGAGTCCTTAGCTTAGTGATGAGCTTCGTGGGCACTATGGTGTTGAATGCTAAGCTGTAGTCGATAAACAGCATTCCCACATAGGTGTTCCTTTTGTCCAGGTGAGAAAGGGCGCTGTGGAGTGCGATTGAGTCACCTGTGGATCCGTCGGGGCGGTATGTGAATTGGAGTGGGTCTAGGGTGTCCGGGAGGATGCTGTTGATGCGAGCCATGAACAGCCTTTCAAACCACTTCTTGGCTACCGACGTGAGTGCTATGGGGCGGTAATCATTTAGGCAGGTTACCTTCGCTTCCTTGGGCACAGGGACTATGGTGGTCTGCTTGAAACATATAGGTATTACAAACTCGGTCAGGGAGAGGTTGAAAATGTCAGTGAAGACACTTGACAATTGGTCTGCGCATGCTTTGAGTACACGTCCTGGTATCCGCCTGGCCCCAGCGGCTTTGTGAATGTTGACCTGTTTAACAATTTTGTTCACTTCTGCTACCCAGAACAGCTGGTGCTCTCATGCATGTTTCAGTGTTGCTTGCCTTGAAGCGAGCATAAAAGTAATTTAGCTCGTCTGGTAGGCTCGCGTCACTAGGCAGCTCGCGTCTGGGTTTCCCTTTGTAGTCCTTAATAATTTTCAAGCCCTGCCACATCTGATGAGCGTCAGAGCCAGTGAAGTAGGATTCAATCTTAATCCTGTATTGCCGCTTTGCTTGTTTGATGGTTCGTCTGAGGGCATAGCGGGATATATATGTACAGTCACTGTGGAGACGATGTTGTCAATGCACTTATTGATGAAGCCGATGACTGAGGTGGTGTACTCCTCAATGCCATTGGATGAATCCCGGAACATATTCCAGTCTGTGCTAGCAAAACAGTCCTGTAGTGTAGCATCCGCGTCATCTGACCACTTCGGTATTGATCGAGTCACTGATACTTCCTGCTTTAGTTTTTTCTTGAAAGCAGGAATCAGGAGGATCGAATTATGGTCAGATCTGCCAAATGGAGGGCGAGGGAGAGCTTTGTATGCATCTCTGTGTGTGGAGAAAAGGTGGTCTGCGATTTTTTTCCCCCCTGGTTGCAGATAAACATTTGGTTAAACTGATGTAAGTTTGCCTGCATTAAAGTCCCCGGCCACTAGGAGCGCCGCTTATGGGTGAGCATTTTCTTGTTTGCCTATGGCCTTATAGAGTTGGTTGAGTGTGGTCTTCGTGTCAGCATCGCTTTGTGGTGATAGACGGCTACAAATAATACAGATGAGTACTCTCCTGGTAGATAGTGTGGTCTACAGCTTAACATGAGGTACTCCACCTCAGGCGAGCAATACCTCGAGACTTCTTTAATATTAGACATCACGCACCAGCTGTTATTGACAAAAGGACACACACCACCACCCCTCGTCTTACCAGAGGTAGCATCTCTGTTCTGCCGGTGCATGGAAAATTCCGCCAGCTCAATACTGTCCGTTTCTTCATTCAGCCACGTCTTGGTGAAACATAAGATGTTACAGTTTCTATTGCCCCGTTGGTAGGTTAATCTTAATAGCAGGTCATCCATTTTATTTTCTAACGATTGCTCGTTAGCAAGGAGAATGGAAGGCATTGGGAGTTTACTCGCTCGCCTATGGATTCTCAGAAGGATCCTCGATCTGCATCCCCTTTTCCGGCGTCTTTTCTTCACGCAAAAGGCGTGGATCTGGGCCTGTTCCAGTGAAAGCAGGATATCCTTCTCATCGGACTCGTTAAAGGAAAATGTTTCTTCCAGTCCGTGGTGAGTAATCTCTTTTCTGATGTCCAGAAGGTTTTTCGGTCATAAGAGACGGTAGCAGCAACATTATGTACACAATAAGTAATAAAATAAGTTAGACAAAAATAAATAACATGAGGTGGTTAAACCCTGCATCCTTCTCAACCACTGAGAATTGGCGCATATGCGTGGCTATAATCTCGCTTGTAATTTCTTTGGCCCGGTCAAAGAAATTCAAGCACCCCCCTGTGAAGGGGTGCTTGAATGCAGAGGGGAGACAAAAACATTTTTTTTTGCATTAAGTCTCGTTACGGTGGTAGGAATACTGGGGTAAATGTATCAACATGAGGTGTTGGCAGCTACATTGCCTATTCAAATCAAAGTGTATGTGTCACGTGCACCGGATACAACAGGTGTAGACATTACAGTGAAATGCTTACTTACAGGCAGGCCCTAACCAACAGCGCAATTTTTAAGTAGAAAATAGGTATTAGGGGAATCATAGATAAGGGGAAAAAAAAACAACAGTAAAAAGACAGTGAATAATAACAGTAGAGAGGCTATATACAGTAGAGAGGCTATACACAGTAGAGAGGCTATATACAATAGAGGCTATATACAGTACAGAGGCTGTATACAGTACAGAGGCTATATACAGGCACCGGTTAGTCAGGCTGATTGAGGTAGTATGTACATGTAGATATGGTTAAAGTGACTATGCATATGATGAACAGAGTAGCAGTAGGGGGTTGGTCGGTGGCGGGACACAATGCAGATAGTCCGGGTAGCCAATGTGCGGGGGCACTGGTTGGTCGGGCCATTTGAGGTAGTATGTACATGAAGGTATAGCTAAAGTGACTATGCATATATGGTAAACAGAGAGTAGCAGCAGTGTAAAGAGGGGTTGGAGGGGGTGACACACACAATGCAAATATTTGAGCAGTGGTGACATATTCTCTGTCCATCTCCATTGTAATCTACTGGGAGATGTAAACGATGATGGAGAACCCTCCTAATTTATCGACCCCACCACTCACCATCAGACAGAACTAGTTCCTAGCTGCCCCTCACAAAAGGACAGTTTCAAATGCACCAATTAAGATTTGAAATTTGGCATGCACAACATGCAGATACGCGCTAGTTCTTTTAACGGAAAAGCCTGAAATGTTTTTCAGCTCCGATTTATTCAAGCATACAACACAGTGTAGGCATGGCCTATAGGCTTAGTGGTTTGGTTATTTATTTATGTATTAATTTGGGTTCACAGTGCGAACCGAACCCCTGTACCAAGTGGTTAGGTATGAACCCATATTGACAGGGGAGCATCTAAACAGCTCCTCCAAAATAATCTTCTCTAATACAACCGAAAGTATCTACTACTGTGAATCAATAGCAATATTAGTCGCTCTAATGGTCATTACCTGAGAGGATTATTATATAGTGGATGGTATATTACCTGAGAGGAGGTATAGTATATAGTGGATGGTATATTACCTGAGAGGAGGTATAGTATATAGTGGATGGTATATTACCTGAAGAGGTACATTATACAGTGGATGGTATATTACCTGAAGATGTATATTATATAGTGGATGGTATATTACCTGAGAGGATTATTATATAGTGGATGGTATATTACCTGAAGAGGTGTATTATATAGTGGATGGTATATTACCTGAAGATGTATATTATATAGTGGATGGTATATTACCTGAGAGGAGGTATATTACCTGAAGAGGTATATTATATAGTGGATGGTATATTACCTGAAGAGGTATATTATATAGTGGATGGTATATTACCTGAGAGGAGGTATAGTATATAGTGGATGGTATATTACCTGAGAGGAGGTGTATTATACAGTTGATGGTATATTACCTGAAGAGGTATATTATATAGTGGATGGTATATTACCTGAGAGGAGGTGTATTATACAGTGGATGGTATATTACCTGAGAGGAGGTATATTACCTGAAGAGGTGTATTATACAGTGGATGGTATATTACCTGAAGAGGTATATTATATAGTGGATGGTATATTACCTGAGAGGAGGTATAGTATATAGTGGATGGTATATTACCTGAGAGGAGGTATAGTATATAGTGGATGGTATATTACCTGAGAGGAGGTATAGTATATAGTGGATGGTATATTACCTGAGAGGGGTATTATACAGTTGATGGTATATTACCTGAAGAGGTATATTATATAGTGGATGGTATATTACCTGAGAGGAGGTGCATTATATAGTGGATGGTATATTACCTGAGAGGAGGGGTATTATATAGTGGATGGTATATTACCTGAGAGGGGTATTATATAGTGGATGGTATATTACCTGAAGAGGTATATTATACAGTGGATGGTATATTACCTGAGAGGAGGTGCATTATATAGTGGATGGTATATTACCTGAAGAGGTATATTATATAGTGGATGGTATATTACCTGAGAGGAGGTGCATTATATAGTGGATGGTATATTACCTGAGAGGAGGGGTATTATATAGTGGATGGTATATTACCTGAGAGGAGGTGTATTATACAGTTGATGGTATATTACCTGAAGAGGTATATTATATAGTGGATGGTATATTACCTGAGAGGAGGTGTATTATACAGTGGATGGTATATTACCTGAGAGGAGGTATATTACCTGAAGAGGTATATTATATAGTGGATGGTATATTACCTGAGAGGAGGTATAGTATATAGTGGATGGTATATTACCTGAGAGGAGGTGTATTATACAGTTGATGGTATATTACCTGAAGAGGTATATTATATAGTGGATGGTATATTACCTGAGAGGAGGTGTATTATACAGTGGATGGTATATTACCTGGGAGGAGGTATATTACCTGAAGAGGTGTATTATACAGTGGATGGTATATTACCTGAAGAGGTATATTATATAGTGGATGGTATATTACCTGAGAGGAGGTATAGTATATAGTGGATGGTATATTACCTGAGAGGAGGTATAGTATATAGTGGATGGTATATTACCTGAGAGGAGGTATAGTATATAGTGGATGGTATATTACCTGAAGAGGTATATTATATAGTGGATGGTATATTACCTGAGAGGAGGTATAGTATATAGTGGATGGTATATTACCTGAAGAGGTATATTATATAGTGGATGGTATATTACCTGAAGAGGTATATTATATAGTGGATGGTATATTACCTGAAGAGGTATATTATATAGTGGATGGTATATTACCTGAAGAGGTGTATTATATAGTGGATGGTATATTACCTGAGAGGAGGTGTATTATATAGTGGATGGTATATTACCTGAAGAGGTGTATTATATAGTGGATGGTATATTACCTGAGAGGAGGTATATTATATAGTGGATGGTATATTACCTGAGAGGAGGTGTATTATATAGTGGATGGTACATTACCTGAGAGGAGGTATATTACCTGAAGAGGTATATTATATAGTGGATGGTATATTACCTGAAGAGGTGTATTATATAGTGGATGGTATATTACCTGAAGATGTGTATTATATAGTGGATGGTATATTACCTGAGAGGAGGTGTATTATATAGTGGATGGTATATTACCTGAGTGTAGGTGCACCTCTTCTTCTTGCACTTGCCGCAGGTGAACAGGTCAGTCTGGGTCCCTCCGGTCTGGGACACTTGGTGATCTCTAATGGCTTCTTTGGTCAGGTTCTTCCTTATCAGCTTCAGCTCATCACTAGCCATTTCCTGTTAGGAGGAAGACATTAGGGTCAGTGGTTTAGGGGTTTGATGTCAGGTTCTTCCTCTGAGCTTCAGCACATCACTAGCCATTTCCTGTTAGGAGGAAGACATTAGGGTCAGTGGTTAGGGGTTTGATGTCAGGTTCTTCCTCTGAGCTTCAGCTCATCACTAGCCATTTCCTGTTAGGAGGAAGACATTAGGGTCAGTGGTTAGGGGTTTGATGTCAGGTTCTTCCTCTGAGCTTCAGCTCATCACTAGCCATTTCCTGTTAGGAGGAAGACATTAGGGTCAGTGGTTAGGGGTTTGATGTCAGGTTCTTCCTCTGAGCTTCAGCTCATCACTAGCCATTTCCTGTTAGGAGGAAGACATTAGGGTCAGTGGTAGGTGTTAGAGGTCAGGTTCTTCCTCTGAGCTTCAGCTCATCACTAGCCATTTCCTGTTAGGAGGAAGACATTAGGGTCAGTGGTAGGTGTTAGAGGTCAGGTTCTTCCTCTGAGCTTCAGCTCATCACTAGCCATTTCCTGTTAGGAGGAAGACATTAGGGTCAGTGGTTAGGGGTTTGATGTCAGGTTCTTCCTCTGAGCTTCAGCTCATCACTAGCCATTTCCTGTTAGGAGGAAGACATTAGGGTTAGGGGTTTGATGTCAGGTTCTTCCTCTGAGCTTCAGCTCATCACTAGCCATTTCCTGTTAGGAGGAAGACATTAGGGTCAGTGGTTAGGGGTTTGATGTCAGGTTCCTCCTTATTTATTTATTCTTTATTTTACCGCCATTTAACTAGGCAAGTCGGTTAAAACCAAATTCTTATTTTCAATGACGGCCTAGGAAAAGTGGGCTAACTGACTTGTTCAGGGGAAGAACAACAAGAGTTTTACCTTGTCGGCTCGGGGATTCAATCTAGCAACCTTTCGGTTACTAGTCCAACGCTCTAATCACTAGGCTACCTGCCGCCCCTTATCAGCTTCAACTCATCATTAGCCATCTCCTGTTAGCACAGAACACGTTAAGGTAGGGGTTAGGGGTACGGTACCTCAGCGGTCATCTTGGCCATGTAGTCTAAAAGTAAGGGTTAGAGGTCAAGGGTTATGGTAAAGTTTGATGTCAGGGTTAGGTAGCCTACCTGAGCGGTCATCTTGGCCATGCGGTCGGGGGAGACGTTCCCACAGAGAACACTCTTCCTGAGGTTGGGGTTCTTGATGTCCTTCAGGTTGGCGATGCGACTCCTGACACGGTTCTTATATTTGGGGTCAGTGTTCTTAAACTCACAGAAGATATATTCTTCAATCTGAGCTCCCAGTTCATCACAGTCAGCTCCTATAGCGATGTAGTCATCTGGAGAAGAGGAGAGAGAGGTCAGGTGGTGTTATATAGCCAGTTACCTCCAGCCTGTAGAGCCTGGGACAGTATCTTTAACCTTTTTGGGATAAGGGGCAGCATTTTCATCTTTGGAGGAATAGCGTGCCCAGAATGAACTGCCTCCTACTCTGTCCCAGATGCTAATATATGCATATTATTATTAGTATTGGATAGAAAAAACTCAGAAGTTTCTAAAACTGTTTGAATGATGTCTGTGAGTATAACAGAACTTATGTAGCAGGCAAAACCCAGAGGACTAACCATTCAGAATTATTTTATTTTTTTAGGTCTCTGTCTGTTCAGTGAGTTCTCGTTAGCAAATTATATTTCTCAGGAACTGGTTTTCAGTTCCTACCGTTTCCACTGGATTTCACCACTCTTTGGAATTTGGTTGAGGTTATTCATTTGTGCAATGAAGAAGTAGCCAACTAGGAACTGGGTAACACTGTTGAGAGTTGCGCAAGATGTGAAAAGTAGCGTTGGTTTGTTGTCTTCCTGTTGTTGTCTTCCCCATCTTAGCTCACTGTTGTATCAATATGTTTTTACCATGACAGTTTACAATATAGTGTTACTCCAAGCAGTTCAGTCATCCCAACTTGCTCAATTTCCACATTATTTATTTATTACAAGATTTAGTTGAGGTTTAGGGTTTAGTGAGTGTTTTGTTCCAAATATAATGCTTTTAGTTTTTGATATTTAGGACTAACTTATTCCTTGCCACCCACTCAAACTAACTACAGCTCTTTGCTAGGTGTTGCAGTCATTTCAGTCGCTGTAGTAGCTGATGTGTATAGTGTTGAGTCATCCGCATACATAGACACTCTGGCTTTACTCAAAATCAGTGGCATGTCGTTAGTAAAAATAGAAAAAAAGGAAGGGGCCTAAACAGCTACTCTGGGGAATTCCTGATTATATCTGGATTATATTTGAGAGGCTTCTATTAAGCCTTCCATTAAGCCTGTAGAGCATGGGACACGCTCTACAGTAGGGTGTTAGGTCTTACCTCCAGCCTGTAGCGCCTGGGACAGCATCTCGCGACACTTGATCCTGACGGAGTCGGAGGTGGAGGGGGCTTGGGGGAACGTGGAGATCAGGGAGATGGAGGGCATCACCTCAACAGGCTCATTCTTACAGCTGGAGTCATTGCTGTAGCAAACAACAACAACAGCCAGGTTATCAGGCGTCTTTAGCCAGGTTGGTATAGCGATCTCGCTACCTCTTCTTGTAGTTCAGGACTGCCATGAAAAGGGAGACACCGTACTGGTTTGATAGTAGTGCAGTAATAGCAGTAGTAATAACTAGCTAAATCTCTTGCCGGGGTTCAGGAGTGCCCTGAGAGGGAGACACCGTACTGGAGAGGTAGTATAGTAGTGTAATAGCAGTCGTAGTGTAGTGTGTAGTAGTAGTATTAATAGTGTAGTAGCACTAGTACTAACAGTAGTAGTAGAGTAGTAGAGTAGTGCAGTAGTAGTGTACTACTACTACTAACTAGGTACCTCTATTCCCGTGGACTGCCCTGAGAGGGATACACTGTGCAGGTGATGACTTGCCCTCCTGGATGGAGATCAAAAGGTGCCGGCTAATCAAATGTTTCAGGCCAGGTCGTAAATACCTTGCAGGAACTCTCTCTCCCTTGCCAGGAAGTATTGAGGGAACAGAACCCTTTTGTTACGAAGAGATTCGTCCCGCCAAAACGCCAACATCCAAAAGTGGATAATGAAACAATATTTCTAAGAAAGAATGTGGGAAATGGTCGGGAGGGACTTAAAGAACAATCATGTCAGATCATTTATTGTTTTGTGATATCATTAAAGAAGTTCTAACGGAAACATTGTATCTAACAGCTTTCAATGTATACGTCAGAGTTACATCTACATGTTGTAATACTTAAATGATTAAATATGAAACTATTTGTGAGTAGATTAAATGTGATTTTAGCCTTCTAAATGAGAATTGATTTTCATGTAAAGTTTTACCCAGTCAGTCCCCACACCCACGTAAGCACAGACATTATGCCAAAAGGATGGAACGCCCCTTTTGCCAGAGTGCTTATAAAGGACTCCTCTCGACGAGTGAAGGTAAAGACTAGACATTCACAGTCTACTGCTGTAATGTAAAGTAGTCTAGAACTCTGACAAAAGACACAAGGAAGATCTCCAAAGACCACCGCGTGTGTAACATCTGAAGGATCCAGTCTAAGAATCTCGACCCGAGACGAGAAACATTTCCCTCTGAACACCGTGCTGTACGTCTGATGTATCCATCCTAACAGACACTTCCAGAACAAAGCAAGCCTACTACTACAAAGGACATTGTGACCCCTGGTTCACAAACCAGAGACTTCTGTCGAATGACTCCCAATAGATGGACCGGGCGATTTCAACACAGAGAGAGTCGACAAAAGACATACGAGCGTAAATATATATACACATTGCAATTATTTTCGAATGAGCGGTCATTTATGTGCAAACTATTCATATTCCCATGGGCATAGCTTCCATATGAATGTACAATAAGTTGACTGTCTCTCCCTCTCCTTACATGCCCCTCCCTTTTCACTGTGTACCAAGCTGTCATATCGGGTTAGTCCACTAGGGACTTTCCATTGTGTAACAAGCCGCCATATCGGGTTTTCATTGCATTATGTTAGTAATCAACGTATAATCTATCCTGTGTGTGTGTGTGTTTATATAATTCTGTGTGATTATTTAGTTAGTAAATAAATAAGCCAATTTGTGTATCACTGAATCATCATTTAGGGTTCGTGCAGATTTGACGTCAACGACGTTCAGAATGAGACTGCTATGAGGTAATAATTAATGGATGACTAATATGTTAACGATAGATTCTGCTATTGAGTTAATTCGGGAAACGGTAACTCATTAAACTTTTTCCGCTGTGCCGCAAGATTGCCAATGAGTTAATGGTTACATAATTAATTTAATCACGTAATAATCAAACATCATTAATTGATTTGATAAAATAACCATCATCACATTAATGAGATAGTAGCTACATATCTTGCTGTGATTCAGGACTGCCCTGAGAGGGAGACACTGTACTGGTGATGTAATTGTAGTAGTAGCAGTAGAGTAGAGTGTAATAGTAGTAGAGTAGTGTGTTGTAGTAGTAGAGTAGTGTGCAGTAGAAGTAGTAGAGTAGTGTCAGTAGTAGTAAAGTACTGTGTAGTAGTAGAGTAGTCTGTAGTAGTAATAGTTTGTAGTAGTAGAAGTAGTAGTAGTAGTAGTAGTGGTAGTAGTAGAGTAGCGGTGTGTAGTAGTAGAGTAGCGTGTAGTAGTAGAGTAGCATGTAGTAGTAGTAGCAGCAGTAGAGTAGCGTGTAGTAGTGGAGTAGCGTGTAGTAGTAGTAGCATGTAGTAGTAGAGTAGCGTCTAGTAGTAGTAGTAGTGTATAGTAGTAGAGTACCGTGTAGTAGTAGCAGTAGAGTAGCATGCAGTAGTAGCGTGTAGTAGTAGAGTACCGTGTAGTGGTAGTAGTAGTAGCAGCAGTAGAGTAGTGTGTAGTAGTAGTGTGTAGTATTAGCAGTAGTAGAGTAGCGTGTAGTAGTAGTAGTGGTAGTAGCAGTAGAGTAGCGTGTAGTAGTAGTGTGTAGTATTAGCAGTAGTAGAGTAGCGTGTAGTAGTAGTAGTGGTAGTAGCAGTAGAGTAGCGTGTAGTAGTAGAGTAGCATGTAGTAGTAGCAGCAGTAGAGTAGTGTGTAGTAGTGGTAGTAGCAGTAGAGTAGCGTGTAGTAGTAGAGTAGCATGTAGTAGTAGTAGCAGCAGTAGAGTAGTGTGTAGTAGTAGTGTGTAGTATTAGCAGTAGTAGAGTAGCGTGTAGTAGTAGTAGTGGTAGTAGCAGTAGAGTAGCGTGTAGTAGTGGTAGTAGCAGTAGAGTAGCGTGTAGTAGTAGAGTAGCATGTAGTAGTAGTAGCAGCAGTAGAGTAGCGTGTAGTAGTAGCATGTAGTAGTAGAGTAGCGTCTAGTAGTAGTAGTAGTAGTAGTAGTGTGTAGTAGTAGCAGTAGAGTAGCGTGTAGTAGTAGAGTACCGTGTAGTGGTAGTAGTAGTAGCAGCAGTAGAGTAGCGTGTAGTAGTAGTGTGTAGTATTAGCAGTAGTAGAGTAGCGTGTAGTAGTGGTAGTAGTAGTGTGTAGTATTAGCAGTAGTAGAGTAGCGTGTAGTAGTAGTGTGTAGTATTAGCAGTAGTAGAGTAGCGTGTAGTAGTAGTAGTGGTAGTAGCAGTAGAGTAGCGTGTAGTAGTAGTGTGTAGTATTAGCAGTAGTAGAGTAGCGTGTAGTAGTAGTAGTGGTAGTAGCAGTAGAGTAGCATGTAGTAGTAGTGTGTAGTATTAGCAGCAGTAGAGTAGCGTGTAGTAGTAGTGTGTAGTATTAGCAGTAGTAGAGTAGCGTGTAGTAGTGGTAGTAGTAGTGTGTAGTATTAGCAGTAGTAGAGTAGCGTGTAGTAGTAGTAGCAGCACAGATAGAACAATGAGACAGACATTTCACCGGATATATAAATGTGATGCATCCGCTTAGCATTTTCATTCACTACCAACTATGTAGTAGGCTTCCTCTCACTACCAAATATTATAGTAGCGAGAGGAAGCCCAGTGGCCGGCAGTGGGAGTAGATAGGTTTTGGCCGACATTCTGCTAATTTTCTCATCGATGAAACATTTAATCTCCATACAGTTCTGCTCCCAAAACAAAAATCTGTTACTAACAGGACAAATTTTTATAGACTTTTACCCTTTGCCAAAGTTTTAAAACATTGCATTATTTAGAAGGAGTGCAAAGGCAAATTTAGTTATTGCACACGCACACTTCACAGAGTAGGTTTTCCCTACCGGAAATATGCAAATACACAGTGCATTCGGAAAATATTCAGACCCCTTTTCCACATTTTGTTTAGTTACAGCCTTATTCTAAAATGGATTACATTTTTTTAAATCAATCTACACGCATTACCCCATAAAGACAAACCGAACAGTATTTTTTTTGCAAATGTATATTAATTTTTTTTACTATGTATACATTATTTACATAAGTATTCAGACCCTTTTCTATGAGACTTGAAATTGAGCTCAGGTGCATCCTGTTTCCATTGATCATCCTTGAGATATTTTTACAACTTGGAGTCCACCTGTGGTAAATTCAATTGATTGGACATGATTTGGAAAGGCACACAACTGTCTATATAAGGTCCCACAGTTGACAGTGTATGTCAGAGCAAAAACCAAACCATGAAGTTGAAAGAATTAGAGCTCCAAGACAGGATTGTGTCGAGGCACAAATCTGTCAAAGGGTACCAAAACATTTCTGCAGCATTGAAGGTCCCCAAGGGCTCCAGGGTTCCTCTGTGGAGATGGGAGAACCTTCCAGAAGGACAACCATCTCTGCAGTACTCCACCAATCAGGCCTTTATGGTAGTGGCAAGACTGAAGCCACTCCTCAGTAAAAAGGCACATGACAGCCCGCTTGGAGTTTACCAAGAGTCACCTAAAGGACTCTCAGACATGAGAAACAAGATTCTCTGGTCTGATGAAACCAAGATAGAACTCTTTGGCCTGAATGCTAAGCATCACATTTGGAAGAAACCAGGCAACCATGCTGTTGGGATGTTTTTCAGCTGCAGGGACTGGGAGACGAGGAGGAGGTGAGGGCTCTGGGAGTGTGGTGTCAGGAAAATAACCTCTCACTCAACGTCAACAAAACAAAGGAGATGATCGTGAACTTCAGGAAACAGCAGAGGGAGCACTTATCCACATTGACTGGAGAGCAGTAGAGAAGGTGGAAAGTTAAGTTCCTCTGTGTATCACAGACAAACTGAAATGGTGAAGTGTGGTGAAGGAGCAAGTGCCTCTTCAACCTCAGGAGGCTGAAGAAATGTGGCTTGTCAACTAAAACACGGGAAAACTTTTACAGATACACAATTGAGAGCATCATCTCAAGCTGCATCACCGCCTGGTATGACAACTGCACCACCCACAACTGCAGGGCTCTCCAGAGGGTGGTGCGGTTTGCACAACGCATCACCGGGGGCAAACTACCTGCCCTCCAGGACACCTACAGCACCCGATGTCACAGGAAGGACAAAAAGATCATCAAGGACAACAACCACCTGAGTCACTGCCTGTTCAACCCGCTATCATCCAGTCGGCAAAATCAGTATAGATGCATCAAAAGCTTGGACTGAGAGACAGCATCTATCTCAAGGCCATCAGACTGTCACATAGCCATCACTAGCACAGAGAGGCTGCTGCCTTTATATACACAGATTTGAAATCATTGGCCACTTTAATAAATGGAACACTAGTCACTTTTAATGCCACTTTAATAATGTTTACATATCTTGCATTACTCATCTCGTATCTAAA
Organism: Oncorhynchus kisutch; assembly: GCF_002021735.2. NCBI lineage: Eukaryota > Metazoa > Chordata > Actinopteri > Salmoniformes > Salmonidae > Oncorhynchus > Oncorhynchus kisutch. The sequence continues at coordinate 43,958,948 of NC_034200.2, read as the reverse complement.
TACTGTATTCTAGGCAGAGGTGTTGCTAACATTTACGATAGCAAATTTCAATAAAGATTTTTAAAAAACGTTTTCATCCTTTAAGCTTCTAGTCATGAAATCTATGCAGCCAACTCAATCACTTTTTATAGCTACTGTTTACAGGCCTCCGTGGTCATATACAGCGTTCCTCAAAGAGTTCCCTGAATTCCTATCGGGACCTTGTTGTCATAGCAGATATTCACATTTTTGGTGACACATGGAAAAGTCCACAGACCCACTCCAAAAGGCTTTCGGAGCCATCATCGACTCAGTGGGTTTTGTCCATCATGTCTCTGGACCTACTCACTGTCACACTCTGGACCTAGTTTTGTCCCATGGAATAAATGTTGTGGATCTTAATGTTTTTCCTCATAATCCTGGATTATCGGACCACCATTTTATTACGTTTGCAATCACAACAAATAATCAGCTCAGACCCCAACCAAGGAGCATCAAAAGTTGTGCTATAAATTCTCAGACAATCCAAAGCTTCCTTGATGCCCTTCCAGACTCCCACTGCCTACCCAAGGACGTCAGAGGACAAAAATTAGTTAACCACCTAACTGAGGAACTCAATTTATCTTTGTGCAATACCGTAGATGCAGTTGCAACCCTAAAAACGTCATAAAAACTAGCTCCCTGGTATACAGAAAATACCCGAGCTCTGAAGCAAGCTTCCAGAAAATTGGAACGGAAATGGCGCCACACCAAACTGGAAGTCTTCCGACTAGCTTGGAAAGACAGTAGCGTTGCAGTATCGAAGAGCACTTACTGCTGCTCGATCATCCTATTTTTCCAACTTAATTGAGGAAAATAAGAACAATCCGAAATGTCTTTTTGATACTGTCGCAAAGCTAACTAAAAAGCAGCATTCCCCAAGAGAGGATGGTTTCACTTCAGCAGTAATAAATTCATGAACTTCTTTTAGGAAAAGGTCATGATCATTAGAAAGCAAAATACGGACTCTGCGTATTCCTCCAAAGCTCGGTTGTCCTGAGTCTGCACAACTCTGCTAGGACCCAGGATCAAGGGAGACACGCAAGTGTTTTAGTACTATATCTCTTGACACAATGATGAAAATAATCATGGCCTCTAAACCTTCAAGCTGCATACTGGACCCTATTCCAACTAAACTACTGAAAGAGCTGCATCCTGTGCTTGGCCATCCTGTGTTGATTTATTTATTTATTTATTTTTTATTTGAACATTTGAACATAATAAACAGCTCTCTATCCACCGGATGTGTATCAAACTCACTAAAAATGGGAGTAATAAAGCCTCTCTTGAAAAAGCCTAACCTTGACCCAGAAAATATTTAAGAAACTAAATGGGCCTTTATCGAATCTCCCAATCCTCTCAACAATTTGAGAAAAAGCTGTTGTGCAGCAACTCACTGCTATCCTGAAGACAAACAATGTATACGAAATGCTTCAGTCTGGTTTCAGACCCCATCATAGCACTGAGACTGCACTTGTGAAAGTGGTAAATTACCTTTTAATGGCGTCAGACCGAGGCTCTGCATCTGTCCTTGTGCTCCTAGACCTTAGTGCTGCTTTTGATACCATCGATCACCACATTAGTTTGGAGCGATTGGAAACCCAAATTGGTCTACATGGACAAGTTCTGGACTGGTTTAGATCTTATCTGTCGGAAAGATATCAATGTGTCTCTGTGAATGGTTTGTCCTCTGACAAATCAACTGTAAATTTTGGTGTTCCTCAAGGTTCCGTTTTAGGATCACTATTGTTCTCACTATATATTTTACCTCTTGGGGATGTCATTCGAAAACATAATGTTAACTTTCACTGCTATGCGGATGACACACAGCTGTACATTTCAATGAAACATGGTGAAGCCCCAAAATTGCCCTCGCTGGAAGTCTGTGTTTGAGACATAAGGAAGTGGATGGCTGCAAACGGCTCTACTTTTAAACTCGGACAAAACAGAGATGCTTGTTCTAGGTCCCAAGAAACAAAGAGATCTTCTGTTGAATCTGACAATTCATCTTGATGGTTGTACAGTAGTCTCAAATAAAACTGTGAAGGACCTTGATCTCTCTTTTGACGAACATATCAAGACTGTTTCAAGGACAGCTTTTTTCCATTCCTAAAAATGATGCAGAAGAATTCATCCACGCTTTTGTTACTTCTAGGTTAGACTACTGCAATGCTCTACTTTCCGGCTACCCGGATAAAGCACTAAATAAACTTCAGTTAGTGCTAAATATGGCTAATAGAATCCTGACTTGAACCAAAAAATGTGATTACATTACTCCAGTGCTAGCCTCTCTACACTGGCTTACTGTTAAGGCAAGGGCTGATTTCAAGGTTTTACTGCTAACCTACAAAGCATTACATGGGCTTTACATGGGGTACATACCTACACGTACGCTACGGTCACAAGACGCAGGCCTCCTAATTGTCCCTAGAATTTCTAAGCAAACAGCTGGAGGCAGGGCTTTCTCCAATAGAGCTCTATTTTTATGGAATGGTCTGCCTACCCATGTGAGAGATGTAGACTCAGTCTCAACCTCAATCTCTTCAGTAGGTCCTATGATTGAGTGTACTCTGGCCCAGGGGTGCAAAGGTGAACAGCAAGGCACTGGAGCAACGAACTGTCCTTGCTGTCTCCGCCTGGCCAGCTCCCCTCTCCCCAATGGGATTTTCTGAGTCACTGGCTTCCTAGTGCTCTTCCATGTCGTCCCTAGGAGGGGTGCATCACTTGAACAGGTTGAGTCACTGACGTGATCTTCCTGTCCGGTTTTGCACCCCCTCTGGCTCATGCGTTGGAGGAGATCTTCGTGGGCTATACTCAGCCTTGTCTCAGGGTAGTAAGTTGGTGGTCTGTTGATATCCCTCTAGTGGTGAGGGGGCTGTGCTTTGGCAAAGTAGGTTGGGTTGTACCCTGCCTGGTTGGCCCTGTCCGGGGGTATCGTCGGCCCACCTGACTCAGCCTCCAGTATCTATGCTGCAATAGTCTAGGGGCCGGGGTGTTAGGGTCAGTCTGTTATATCTGGTGTAATGCTCCTGTGTTATTTGGTGTCCTGTGTGAATGTAAGTATGCTCCCTCTAATTCGCTCTCACTCCCTCCCCTCATGAAGGACCTGAGCCCTAGGTTCATGCCTCAGGACTACCTGGCCTGATGACTTCTGGAAGTCCCCAGTCCACCTGGTTGTGCTGCTGCTCCACTCCCACTAGTCTCCAATTCCACATCCCAACCCATCCCATCTATCTCTGCTGGCCACCGTATGCGGATTTCTAAACACCATATATATTTCAACTATGCTGTGATGTTTAACATATAATTTAAATCTATCGAATCGAATAGTAACCACAGTGTGTGAATATAAGTTAGATACTTCAGTGATTGACTGACCAGGTGCCTCCAGATCTCCCAACAATGCTGTTTCTAGGGACAACTTTAGATTAATGTTGTGCTTTTTCAGCCATTCCTGAACCTGAGACCAGAAACAGGATACCTGAAGGCAATACCAGAACAAATGGTGTATTGATTCTGTATCCTCACAACAAAATCTGCAGAGCTACGATGATTTTATGCCCCATATTCAACATTTTGTTGGTGGCAAGAATTCCAAACAATAATGTTAGCTGAAAAGCACAAGGTCTTGAGTCATTTTATATATCAACTCACATACAACCTGTACCACGGAATCAGTACATCAAAAACTTCTTCCCAACTATTTTACAATCTGTATGGCACGGTTGTCAACATCCTGGTCCTCAAATTAAACTGGTATACTTGACTATTTATGCTATTGTGGCAATGCACAGCACATTTGAGTTCAGCCTTAATATTTGTTCTATCTTTTCAGAGGGATGAAATTGAAATTGTAGCTTGCTCTGCAATGCTTGTTTAAAAAAAAGAGATCTTGAAAAAGGTTTCATTTTCAATTAATCAAAATGAGACATGGCAATCTGCACAAAGGCCATTTTTAAACAATTGATGAGCTTTTCTTAGTGATCTACTGGAGAACCATTTAGGGTTCAAGTAAAACAATTGAATAAGTGAAGCTTTTAGAGAGGTTTAGTGCTTTTATACTTTTATAATCTCAACCAACCCAGTTCATATTCATTATATAGATAGGTACGCTTTATCTTGTCTGGTTTAGCAGCCCAGACAAAGCTAAATATTTTTTGCTCATATGATTTGAAAAATTAAATCAGGAGTAGGCAGTGCCATAAGTGAGTAAACTGAGATATGACTAAGGAGTTAATCAGTGTAATTTTTCCATAGACAGGTATTTATCTCTCCATGGTTACAGGATCTTGTCTATTTTTACAAATTTTCTATTGAAATTCGTTGTGGAGAGCTCATTTATATATTTTACGATATGAATACTAAGTATGTGTACTTCCTCCGTCAGTCTATTTTATAGGTAAACTGCATGGTAATGTAAAAGTAGATTTTTTAAAGATCCAATACGTAATATTGTACACTCATCATAATTAGGTTTTAGTCCAGAGAGTACAGAAAAGTTATCTAGAAGTTATCTGTACATAGTCTATTGGTAAATAGCCCACCCTTTTCACCTACCTCATCCCCGTACTGTTTCTATTTATTTACTTTTCTGCTCTTCTGCACACCAATATCTCTACCTGTACATGACCATCTGATCTTTTATCACTCCAGTGTTAATCTGCAAAATTGTAATTATTTGCCTACCTCCTCATGCCTTTTGCACACATTGTATATAGACCCCCCCTTCGTTTTCTACTGTGTTATTGACTTGTTAATTGTTTACTCCATGTGTAACTCTTTGTTGTATGCTCACACTGCTATGCTTTATCTTGGCCAGGTCGCAGTTGCAAATGAGAACTTGTTCTCAACTAGCCTACCTGGTTAAATAAAGGTGAAATAAAATAAAAAAAAAATTAATGAGACATTGCAGGGATCCAGCTTGCGGACTTAATATAAAACTTGAGTCATCGGCATACATGGACACCTTTGTTTTTAAGCCTTGGATTTCTAATCCTCTAGTGTTATTTGATGTGATTTTAATTGGTAGCATTTCAATGGCCATAGCGAATAGATATGTTTGACAGCAGACACCCATGTTTAACTCCTCTTGACAATTCAAAACTCTGAGATGTAGCCATTATTTACTATTTTACACCTGGGGTTGCTATACATTACTTTTACCCATTTTATAAGAGAAACAACAAAATTGAAAAAAAAAAATCCAGGTATTTATAAATCAAATCTAGTCTTACTTTATCAAAGGCTTTTTCAAAATATGCTATAAATACCAGGCCTGTGTAATGTGTAGGATTAGCAGTAGTACTAGTAGTACAGTAGTAGTAGTGTTTGGAGTAGTTGTATAGTGGTGTAGTACTATAGTAGAAGTAGTAGTAACTAGCTACGTCTCTTCCTGTGGTTCAGGGCTGCCCTGAAAGGAAGACACTATACTGGTGACGTAGTAGTAGAGTAGTGTGTGGTGTAGTAGTAACTAGCTATGTCTCTTCCTGTGGTTCAGGGCTGCTCTGAAAGGAAGACACTATACTGGTGACGTAGTAGTAGAGTAGTGTGTGGTGTAGTAGTATAATGGTGTAGTAGTAGTAGTAAATAGCTATGTCTCTTCCTGTGGTTCAGGGCTGCCCTGAAAGGAACACTATACTGGTGACGTAGTAGTAGTAGAGTAGTGTGTAATATTAGTAGTAAGTGTGTTGTAGTATTAGTAGTAGGTGTGTTGTAGTATTAGTAGTAACAGCAGCAGTAGTAGTAGGTATGTTGTAGCAGTAGTAAGTAGTAGTAGTAACAGCAGTAGTAGTAGTAGTAGGTATGTTGTAGCAGTAGTAAGTAGTAGTAGGTATGTTGTAAGTAGTAGTAGTAACTAGCTACGTCTCTTCCCATGGTTCAGGACTGCCCCTGGGTGGGAGACACCGTACTGAAGAGGTAGTGTAGTAGTAGAGTACTGTGTAGCTGTAGTGTTGTAGTAACTATGTACCTCTCCTCCCGTGGTTCAGGACTGCCCTGGGAAGGAGACACCAGACTGGTGGGTGTTGACGGCTCTTTCCTCTTCTCCTCCAACGACTTGTCTCCACCTCCTGGCTCATCTGCCGTCCAATGAAAATACAGGATCTGACATTACACCTGGGGCTTATTCAGAGGGGTGTAACTCCACAGTGCATTCACTAATTTAGTACTGATCTACTAACCTAGGAGTTTCTTCCAGGACTTGATGAGGGCCTTGGCCAGAGAGGTGACCTCATCGTCTGTACTCTGCTTCCTGATGGCGTTCACAGACATCCCAATCCTGGTGGACTGGAGAGGAGAGACTTACGTTAGGCTGCAGGAGAGACATGGGTTCAGTATAGAGGGAGAGAGATTAGAGTTCACCACTTCTAAACCCCAACACAAAGGGAAAGGTACAGCCCTCAGCTCCCTGCATCTCTCCCTCCAGTACCTGCAGTAATTCTAGCTTCATAGGTACAGCCCTCAGCTCCCTCCAGTACCTGCAGTAATTCTAGAGTCATAGGTACAGCCCTCAGTTCCCTGCAGTAATTATAGAGTCATAGGTACAGCCCTCAGCTCCCTGCAGTACCTGTAGTAATTCTAGAGTCATAGGTACAGCCCTCAGCAGTACCTGTAGTAATTCTAGAGTCATAGGTACAGCCCTCAGCTCCCTGCAGTACCTGTAGTAATTCTAGAGTCATAGGTACAGCCCTCAGTTCCCTGCAGTAATTCTAGAGTCATAGGTACAGCCCTCAGCTCCCTGCAGTACCTGTAGTAATTCTAGAGTCATAGGTACAGCCCTCAGCTCCCTGCAGTACCTGTAGTAATTCTAGAGTCATAGGTACAGCCCTCAGCTCCCTGCAGTACCTGTAGTAATTCTAGAGTCATAGGTACAGCCCTCAGCTCCCTGCAGTACCTGTAGTAATTCTAGAGTCATAGGTACAGCCCTCAGTTCCTTCAGAAGGTCCAGTGCCCCTACCTGCAACAACAAACTGAGGGTTAGTTTGAGCACAGATATTCTAGTTTAGAATAGGTTGGTGCTGCAACAACATCATGCTGGGGGTTAGGTAGAGGCAGGCAGGTTAGGTAAAAAGGTAGGATGCATCAGGTTTGAGGATACAGTGCATTCGGAAAGTATTCAGACCCCTTCACCTTTTCCACAATTTGTTATGTTCCAGCCTTATTCTAAAATGGATTACATAAAAACATTTCCTCATGAATCTACACACAACATCCCATAATGACAAAGCAAAAACAGGTTTTTAGAAACAGCTGACAGAGCTTGAGAGGATATTCGGAGTAGAATGGGAGAAACTCCCCACATACAGGTGTGCCAAGCTTGTAGCATCATACCCAAGAAGACTCGAGGCTGTAATTGCTGCCAAAGGTGGTTTAAAAATATATATAATAATATGGGCCAATTGCCCGACGCCCTATGGGACTCCTAATCACGGCCTGGAATCGAACCAGGGTCTGTAGTGATGCTTCTAGCACTGAGATGCAGTGGCTTAGACCGCTGCGCCACTCGGGAGCCAAAGAAACATTTTTATTTTTTATACACATTTGCAAAAATGTCTAAACAACTGTTTTTGTTGTCATCGTGGGGTATTGTGTGTGTATTGACGAGAAAAACTAAACAATTTGATCAATTTCAGAATAAGACTATAACGTAAAAAACTGGAAAAAGTTAAGGGGTTTGAATATTTTCCGAATGTACTGTTTCTCCTTCTAGTCTTGTACTGCTGGTGAAAGGGATGTTATTATATTCAGATGTTTATTTATTTTAATTTCACCTTTACTTAACCAGGTAGGTCAGTTGAGAATAAGTTCTCATTTACAACTGCGACCTGGCCAAGATAAAGCAAAGCAGTGCGACACAAACAACAACACAGACTTACACATGGAAAAAACTAAAGTATAGTCAATAACACAATATAAAAAAATCTATATAGTGTGTGCAAATGAGGTAAGATTAGGGAGGTAAGGCAATAAATAGGCCAAAGTGGCAAATTAATTACAATTTAGGAAATAAACACTGGAGTGATAGATGTGCAGAAGACAAATGTGCAAGTACAGATACTGGGGTGCAAAGGAGCAAAAAATATAAACAAAATAAATAATGGGGATGAGGTAGTTGGATGGGCTATTTACAGATGGGCTATGTACAGGTACAGTGGTCTGTAAGCTGCTCTGACAGCTGATGCTTAAAGTCAGTGAGGGAGATACGAGTCTCCAGCGTCAGTGACTTATGCAATTCATTCCAGTCATTGGCAGCAGAGAACTGGAAGGAAAGGCAGCCAAAAGGAGGAATTGGCTTTGGGGATGACCAGTGAAATATACCTGCTGGAGCGCGTGCTACGGGTGCTGCTCTGGTGACCAGTGAGCTGAGATAAGGCTGGGCTTTACCTAGCAAAGATCTATAGATGACCTGGAGCCAGTGGGTTTGGCGACAAATATGAAGCGAGGGCCAGCCAACGAGAGCATACAGGTCGCAGCGGTGGGTAGTATATGGGGCTTTGGTGACAAAATGGATGGCACTGTGATAGACTGCATACAATTCGCTGAGTAGAGTGTTGGAGGCTATTTTGTAAATGACATCACCGATGTCAAGGATCAGTATGATGGTCAGTTTTACGAGGGTATGCTAGGCAGCGTGAGTGAAGGAGGCTTTTCTGCGAAATAGGAAGGCGATTCTAGATTTAATTTTAGATTGGAGATGCTTAATATGAGTCTGGAAGGAGAGTTTAAATTCTAACCCGACACCTAGGTATTTGTAGTCGTCCACATATTCTAAGTCAGAACCGTCCAGAGTAGTGATGCTGGACGGGGGGGCAGGTGCAGGCAGCGATCGGTTGAGGAGCATGCATTTAGTTTTACTAGCATTTAAGAGCAGTTGGAGGCCACGGATGTATGGCATTGAAGCTTGTCTGGAGGTTAGTTAACACAGTGTCCAAAGAAGGGCCAGATGTATACAGAATGGTGTAGTCTGTGTAGAGGTGGATCAGAGATCACCAGCAGCAAGAGCTACATCATTGATGTATACAGAGAAAAGAGTCGGCCGAGAATTAAACCCTGTGGCACTCCCATAGACTGCCAGAGGTCCGGACAACAGGCCCTCCGATTTGACACACTGAACTCTATCAGAGAAGTAGTTGGTGAACCAGGTGAGGCAGTCATTTGAGAAACCAAGGCTGTTGAGTCTGCCAATAAGAATGCAGTGATTGACAAGAGTCGAAAGCCTTGGCCAGGTCGATGAATACAGCTGCACAGTATTGTTTTTTGTCATTGGTGGTTATGATATCGTTTAGGACCTTGAGCATGGCAGAGGTGCACCTATGACTAGCTCGGAAACCAGATTGCATAGCGGAAAAGGCACGCTGGGATTCGAAATGGTCGGTGATCTGTTTGTTAACTTGGCTTTCAAAGACCTTAGAAAGGCAGGGTAGGATAGATATCGGTCTGTAGCAGTTTGGGTCTAGTGTCTCCCCCTTTGAAGAGGGGAATGACCGCAGGAGGAGGTGCTCTTATTCTCCATGGACTTTACAGTGTCCCAGAACTTTTTGGAGTTTGTGCTACAGGATGCAAATTTCTGTTTGAAAAAGCTAGCCTTTGCTTTCATAACTCCCTGTGTATATTGGTTCCTAACTTCCCTGAAAAGTTGCATATCGCGGGGGCTATTCGATGCTAATGCAGTACGCCACAGGATGTGTACGCCACAGGATGTTTTTGTGCTGGTCAAGGGAATGGTACATGGTAGGTTCCATGATAATTTGGGTGAGGTTGAGGATATCTAGCTTAGATTGTAGGAGAGTCATATAGGAGAGTAATATTGCCAATTTCACATTCAAGGATGATAATGATTTCAATTTCTTGGTCAATAATATCATTGTATTAGCCACATTTTTTATACACAAATGCAGATTTTCTTAAGACTACCCCCTTATTTTTGAAAGAGATTAATATGTTTGTACAATCATTAAGACTTAATAAACACAAACATTCCCTTATTGCTGCCTTTGAATCATACAACCTGACATGTGTATAATTGTATGTATACAAGACCTCTGTGAAGTATTTTATTTGGAGTCTTTCCTCCATTATTATTTGTTTCTTTTTCTTAAACCTGTGTACTTCGTTACCTAATTTGCATTTTTTATGTAGAATCCAACTGCGGTATATGTTTGTGCAATTTGGAAAGTTTGTTTTTGGTGTTATTTATTTCAGTTTCTTTAGTTCCGACTGGCACGTGAACGCGGCACCAATGACCTGCTATCTTAGCAACTACATAACTAGCTAACTGTTGTTAGCTTAGCTAGCTAGTTACTGGCTTAGTTCGCTAGTTACTGGCTTAGTTAACTAGCACCACTACCATGCACCACTGAACTAACTAATGTTAAACGACTACGAAGAGCCTGTAAGAACAATATTTTTCGAAATGTGACATTCAACACCATAGGACGACAACTGCTAGCTAGTTAGCTATGTGTGTCTACGTTTTCAACTCCATTTGCTAGTTAGCGTTAGCATCACCAGACAAGATAATGGGAGCCAATCCATTCATGTCGGAACACCTCACCCCGCTTTTCTTCTGCGCCATTTTATCCATCTTCTTCGCAATTCTTATGATTTCCTCTTCTTCTTTTTTACCCATTGTGAATAATTTCCTCTAAAACGTTCAAATTGCAAAGAGAGGAAATCGCTATCGACAAAGGACACCGGGCGTTTGGCGGGTGGTCACTAGTTACCACAGCTACAAAGTCATAAGGCCCGCCTACTCGACCAATCAGATGAGGGAGTATGATGACGCGTATGCCGACCGGCTTGAATGGGTAAAAAAATGGACGATCAATTATTTGGTTATTTTGTACATACTGTAAAACAAACCGTTATAAATGCAAAGTATTAATCCGATGTCTTATTCAAACTCAACTTGCAAGCTTATCATGATGTTTGCCCTTACTCATAGTTACTTGTCTTAACCCAAAATAAGGTGAGGTGTTCAGAACAAGTTTAAGGGCAGAGAAACACTAAGAAAGCTTTGTTGTAAAGCGTTTAACACAAAATCCAGGGAGCGGCCAGCTGAGTATAAGACTGTATCATCTGCATATAAATGGATGAGAGAGCTTCCTACTGCCTGAGCTATGTTGTTGATGTAAATTGAGAAGAGCGTGGGGCCTTGGATTGAGCTTTGGGGTACTCCCTTGGAGACAGGCAGTAGCTGAGACAGCAGATAGCCGACGTGAGTAAGACCTTTAAACAGGTCAACATCGAATCAAAATCAAATCAAATGTTATTTGTCACATACACATGGTTAGCAGATGTTAATGCTAGTGTAGCGAAATGCTTGTGCTTCTAGTTCCGACAATGCAGTAATAACCAACGAGTAATCTAACCTAACAATTCCACAACAACTACCTTATACACACAAGTGTAAAGGGATGAAGAATATGTACATAAAAATATATTAATGAGTGATGGTACAGAACGGCATAGGCAAGATGCAGTAGATGGTATAGAGTACAGTATATACATATGAGATGAGTAACGTAGGGTATGTCCCCGCTAAGGACAGTATGGACCCGGCCTTCATCACTGACTTTCGCCGCCGGCACCCCGGTCAACCAGGTATGTGCCCGGGTAGGACGCCAGGTGGCGCCCCTAGAGGGGGGGTACTGTTACACCCTGATCTGCTTCACCTGTTTCACCCACCACCAGGTGTCTCCCGTTTCCCCATGATCGCCTGTGTATTTATACGAGTGTTTTTTGTTTGTCTGTTGCCAGTTTGTCTCATCAAGCCTACCAGCGTGTTTTTCCGTACTCGGGATTTTCTAGTCCTCCCGGTTCAGACCTTTGCTGCCTGCCATCCTGTATCTATCTGACTCTGACCCGGTATAAATATCAGAGAATCTAACCATCTGCCTCTTGTGTCTGCATCTGGGTCTCATCCTGTGTCGTTATAATCATGTCCAACAGGCAGGCTACAGCACATGGCTACATGGCTACAGCACATGGCTACATGGCTTCAGCACATGGCTACAGAACATGGCTACAGCACATGGCTACATGCCTACCGAACATGGCTACCTGCCTACAGCACATGGCTATATGGCTACAGAACATGGCTACAGCACATGGCTACATGGCTACAGCACATGGCTACATGGCTACAGCACATGGCTACAGGGCTACAGCACATGGCTATATGGCTACAGCACATGGCTACAGAATATGGCTACATGGCTACAGCACATGGCTACAGCACATGGCTACATGGCTACAGCACATGGCTACATGGCTACAGAACATGGCTACATGGCTACAGAACATGGCTACAACACATGGCTACATGGCTACAGCACATGGCTATATGGCTACAGCACATGGCTACAGAACATGGCTATATGGCTACAGCTACATGGCTACAGCACATGGCTATATGGCTACAGAACATGGCTACAGCACATGGCTATATGGCTACAGCACATGGCTACAGAATATGGCTACATGGCTACAGCACATGGCTACAGCACATGGCTACAGCACATGGCTACATGGCTACAGAACATGGCTACAGAACATGGCTACAACACATGGCTACATGGCTACAGCACATGGCTATATGGCTACAGCACATGGCTACAGAACATGGCTATATGGCTACAGCTACATGGCTACAGCACATGGCTATATGGCTACAGAACATGGCTACAGCACATGGCTACATGGCTACAGAACATGGCTACATGGCTACAGAACATGGCTACAGAACATGGCTACATGGCTACAGAACATGGCTACATGGCTACCGAACATGGCTACCTGCCTACAGCACATGGCTATATGGCTACAGAACATGGCTACATGGCTACAGCACATGGCTACATGGCTACAGAACATGGCTATATGGCTACAGAACATGGCTACAGCACATGGCTACATGCCTACAGCACATGGCTATATGGCTACAGAACATGGATACATGGCTACAGAACATGGCTACATGGCTACAGAACATGGCTACATGGCTACAGCACATGGCTACAGCACATGGCTATATGGCTACATGGCCACAGCACATGGCTACAGCAAAGGCTACATGACTTTATGGCTACAGAACATGACTACAGCACATGGCTACAGCACATGGCTATATGGCTACAGAACATGGCTACAGAACATGGCAACATAACTACAGAACATGGCTACAGAACATGGCAACATGCTACAGAACATGGCTACATGGCTACAGAACATGGCTACAGAACATGGCTACATGGCTACAGAACATGGCCACATGGCTACAGAACATGGCTACATCACATGGCTACATGGCCACAGCACATGGCTACAGCACATGGCTATATGGCTACAGAACATGGCTACAGTACATGGCTACATGGCCACAGCACATGACTACAGAACATGGCAACATGCCTACAGCACATGGCTACATGGCCACAGCACATGGCAACATGCCTACAGAACATGGCTACATGCCTACAGAACATGGCAACATGCCTACATCACATGGCTACATGGCCACAGCACATGGCAACATGCCTACAGCACATGGTTACATGGCCACTGCACATGGCAACATGCCTACAGAACATGGCTACATGGCTACAGAACATGGCTACATGGCTACAGCACATGGCTAGATGGCTACAGCACATGGCTACATGGCCACAGCACATGGCTACAGAACATGGCTACATGGCTACATCACATGTGCCACTCCCTCCCTCCTCCTCCTCCTCCTCCTCCTCCTCCTTCTCCTCCTTTTCCTCCTCCTCTAACTTCCTCCTTCCTCCTCCCCCTCCACTACATCCCTCCTCCTCCTCCTCCTCCTCCTCCTGCTCCTCCTCCTCCACTACATCCCTCCACCTCCTCCTCCTCTCCCTGCCACCTCCTCCCCCTCCACTAACTCCCTCCCTCCTCCTCCTCCTCTCCCTGCCACCTCCTCCTCCACTAACTCCCTTCCTCCTCCTCCTCCTCCTCCTCCTCCTCCTCCCTCCCTCCCTCCCTCCTCCTCCTCCACTACCCCTCTCCCTCCCAGACCTACACACAAACCCTCCAGCACCTCCCTCCCTCCTCCTCCCCCTCCACTCCCTCCCTCCTCCTCCTGCTCCTCCACTACCTCCCCCTCCTCGTCCCCCTCCACTACATCCCTCCTCCTCCTCCTCCACTAACTCCCTCCCTCCTCCTCCTACTCCTCCTCTCCCTCCCACCTCCTCCACTCCCTCCCTTCTCCTCCTCCACCTCCTCCCCCTCCACTCCCTCCCTCCTCCTCCCCCCCACTCCCTCCCTCCTCCTCCTCCTTCTCCCCCTCCTCCACCTCCTCCCCTTCCACTCCCTCCCTCCTCCTCTCCCTCCCTCCTCCCCCACCCTTCCACTCCCTCCCTCCTCCTTCACTCCCTCCCTCCTCCTCCCCCTCACTCCCTCCCTCCTACTCCACTCCTACCCTCCTCCTCCTCCTCCACTAACTCTCTCCCTGCCACCTCCTCCTCCTCCACTCCCTCCCTCCTCCTCCTACACTACCCCTCTCCCTCCCACCTCCTCCCCTCCACTCCCTCCCTCCTCCTCCTCCCCCTCACTCCCTCCCTTCTACTCCACTCCTTCCCACCTCCTCCCCTCCACTCCCTCCCTCCTCCCCCTCCCCCTCACTCACTCCCTCCCTTCTACTTCCACTCCCTTCCACCTCCTCCTCCTCCTCCTCCACTCCCTCCCTCCTCCTTCTACACTACCCCTCTCCCTCCCTCCTCCTCCCCTCCACTCCCTCCCTCCCTCCCTTCTACTCCACTCCCTCCCACCTCCTCCCCTCCACCCCTTCCTCCTCCTCCTCCACTCCACTCCCTCCCACCTCGTCGCCTCCAATCCCTCCTCCTCCGCTCCCTCCCTCCTCCTTCTACACTACCCCTCTCCCTCCCACCTCCTCCCCTCCTCTCCCTCCCTAATCCTCCTCCCCCTCACTCCCTCCCTTCTACTCCACTCCCTCCCACCTCCTCCTCCACTCCCTCCCTCCTCCTTCTACACTACCCCTCTCCCTCCCTCCTCCTCCCCTTCACTCCCTCCCTCCCTCTCACTTCCTCCCCTCCACAACCTCTCTCCCTCCCACCTCCCCCCTCCACTTCCTCCTCCCTTCTCCTCCACTCCCTCCCTCCCTCCCTCTCACCTCCTCCCCTCCACAACCCCTCTCTCCCTCCCTCCCTCCCCCTACCCCTCCACTTCCTCCTCCCTCCTCCTCCCTCTCCACTTCCTCCTCCCTCCCTCTCCCCCTCCACTTCCTCCTCCCTCCTCCACTCCCTCCCTCCCTCTCACCTCCTCCCTTCCACAACCTCTCTCCCTCCCTCCTCCTACCCCTCCACTTCCTCCTCCCTCCTCCTCCTCCCCCTCCACTTCCTCCTGTTGGTCGAAGCAAGTGTGATGTAACTGATGTTTGTAGAGGTGTTGAAATGTTACATTGTCTATATACATCTTGGTTTGCTGTCCAATTAAATGTTTTATATATAGATATAGTACCTATACAAAAACAGATGGGCCAGAACCATCTTTGTCATCATCGGGACGAGGCTATACCTGCCACGAGGTAATTCATC